>NC_074697.1:19269750-19452250 GCF_029448725.1 Salvelinus fontinalis | reverse complement strand
TGTACCTGAGATGGGTTCTAAAGGAGAAAGCGGGAAACCGCCAAGTCACGAAGGGAGGAACTGTACCTGAGATGGCTGCTAAAGGAGAAAGAGGGGAACCACCAAGTCACGAAGTGAGGAACTGTACCTGAGATGGGTTCTAAAGGAGAAAGAGGGAAACCACCAAGTCACGAAGTGAGGAACTGTACCTGAGATGGGTTCTAAAGGAGAAAGAGGGAAACCGCCAAGTCACGAAGCGAGGAACTGTACCTGAGATGGGTTCTAAAGGAGAAAGAGGGAAACCGCCAAGTCACGAAGCGAGGAACTGTACCTTAGATGGGTTCTAAAGGAGAAAGAGGGAAACCGCCAAGTCACGAAGCGAGGAACTGTACCTGAGATGGGTTCTAAAGGAGAAAGCGGGAAACCGCCAAGTCACGAAGTGAGGAACTGTACCTGAGATGGGTTCTAAAGGAGAAAGAGAGAAACAAGATGGAGTGGGCCTGGATGAAGAAACTTTATTTGAAACACTTGTTTCTCAACAGCTAACCAACAGCGGCCCACTATTGGAGAATGCAGACTAGACATGCTTTCGTCCAGGCCCAATTACCCCTAAAACATTTCATTTGACACCCAGAAGGTCAGGACAGGGACAGAACAGATAAGAGCACTATGCTGTTGTCTCAGAATGTAGTTTGCTTGTATCAGAGTCCATACTGTAGTCTTACCCAGGTAGAAGCTTCTACTGCATTCTCTGGTCCCCTGCAGTTGAACTTGTCAGAATGATCTACTGCCACGTATGGTTGTTTGTTCTATTGACAGTGTTACCCCCAGGGTGCAGGACATGGTGACTGTAGTGTAATTTAGCCTGGACAGATAGCCGGTATACTTATGCCTGTGTAAGATATTGACCCCATGTGTTTGGTTAGGTGTATTTCTTTGTGGTTTCGCCCCAGGTCAAAGCCTCTGGATGTTGTTTGACACATCAAATGAATTCCCATCTATGTAACACTCATGCATTTCACCTCTCTCTCTCTTTATCTCTAATACCCTTTGTTTCCTCTTTTTCATGCTCGAAGCACCACTCCTCTCTCCCCTTACACTCTTCTCCTCTCTTCCGCTCATGCATTTCACTCTCTCCCTCTCTCTCTCTCGCTCTGTCTCTCCTCTTCAGGCTATTCTCTCTCCTTTCTGGGCATGATCTTTTTGGCTCGTCTCTCATATATCTCCTCTATCTCTCTGAACTGTGCCTTCTCTCTTTCTTTCAGTCTTTCCATTCTATCTCTCTCTCCCAATCACCTCCCTCTCCCTCTCCCTCCTCCCTCTCCCTTTCCCTCTCCCTCTCCCTCTCCCTCTCCCTCTCCCTCTCCCTCTCCCTCTCCCTCTCCCTCTCTCTCAGTATTCCAATTCGGTGGATCCCTCACTCAACCTGGCAGGCTTTCCTGTCTCGTCTCACTGTCCTCCCTCTCTCTCTCTCCATCCCTTCATCCCTCTTTTCTCTTCCCAGCTCAAATCGTCATCCCCGGCAGCCATTCTATCACACTCTCTGGCCATCTGCTGCCTGTTCCCCCAGCCAGATACTACCAGGTCCCAGAGAGCAACACTTTCTCTGGATTGAGGTGTACTAGCTGCTGGCCCACTGGTGTAGCAGGCCAGGCACGCACCGTAGCATGTTCATGACTGGCTCGTCCACTTGACACATATTTTTCTCTCTCTCTCTCTCTCTCTCTCTCTCTCTCTCTCTCTCTCTCTCTCTCTCTCTCTCTCTCTCTCTCTCTCTCTCTCTCTCTCTCTCTCTCTCTCTCTCTCTCTCTCTCTCTCTCTCTCTCTCTCTCTCTCTCTCTCTCTCTCTCTCTCTCTCTCTCTCACTCTGTCTCTATCTTTGTCTATCCATCTCAGTTCAATCCAATTATATGTCCATTGCCAAAATGAATGACGACTATAACGATGACCATGAATATGAAGAATTACTACCATAAAACAATACAGTGTCCTGTCGTTTTATGTTCTTACTGCTAGAGGCTTTCACCCTCCCCTTCCTTCCTCCCTCTCTCCTCTGTTCTTTCCTACTTCTCCATCTTTCTCCATATTTTAACACTCTCTCTCTCTCTTTCTGTCTCTCTCTCTCTGTATCTCTCTCTCTATCACTCACTCACTTCGAGGACTGATATTGAGTAAAGTTCTAGAGGTCTACAGCTTAGCGTTCCTCACTGCAAAAACAGCTGAAAAATACTTCAGAGGAAAACCCAAGGAAAAAGCCTAGGATTTCATTTCTCCATCCCTGCACCCTCTGCCTCTCTCTCTATCGCTCTCCTACAAACCTTCTTCCCTTCCTCTCTTCCTCTCTCCCTCTGCCTCTATGTCTCTCTCCACCCAGAAAGCTATACCACATATCATTTTCTAGTGCTCAAAGACATTAGCTCAAAGGCAGTGAAAAACAACAGAGAAAAAATACAAGCTACTTTTAGAACTCTCAGATCATTGTGCGAGGTTCTCCCCTCCCACGCAACACAGCAAAAACAACCAGCAGATGCCTGCATCTAAATGCATGCAAATTGACACATTACGAGCATCAATTTTTATTCATGAGTGTGGTTTTGGTAGCTGGTGATTGAATGATTGAGTATTGAGACTTGCGTCATTGGATTCATTTCTACTCCTTATTCCTGTTATCCTACGGAGTTCACTCTATCCCTCTTTCTTTTTTCTCTCCATTTTTCTATTTCTTCCTGTGTATTAATGTACCTCTCTTTCTCTCTCTTTCTCCATTTCTTCCTGTGTATTAATGTACCTCTCTTTCTCTAGTTATTCCTGTGTATTAATGTACCTCTCTTTCTCTAGTTATTCCTGTGTATTAATGTACATCTCCTTTTCTAGTTATTCCTGTGTATTAATGTACCTCTCTTTCTCTCTCTTTCTCCATTTCTTCCTGTGTATTAATGTACCTCTCTTTCTCCATTTCTTCCTGTGTATTAATGTACCTCTCTTTCTCCATTTCTTCCTGTGTATTAATGTACCTCTCTTTCTCTAGTTATTCCTGTGTATTAATGTACCTCTCTTTCTCCATTTCTTCCTGTGTATTAATGTACCTCTCTTTCTCCAGTTATTCCTGTGTATTAATGTACCTATCTTTCTCTATTTCTTCCTGTGTGTTAATGTACCTCTACTTCTCTAGTTAATCCTGTGTATTAATGTACCTCTCTTTCTCTAGTTATTCCTGTGTATTAATGTACCTCTCTTTCTCCATTTCTTCCTGTCTATTAATGTACCTCTCTTTCTCTCGTTCTTCCTGTGTGTTAATGTACCTCTCTTTCTCTATTTCTTCCTGTGTGTTAATGTACCTCTACTTCTCTAGTTATTCCTGTTTATTAATGTACCTCTCTTTCTCTAGTTATTCCTGTGTATTAATGTACCTCTTTTTCTCCATTTCTTCCTGTGTATTAATGTACCTCTCTTTCTCTAGTTATTCCTGTGTATTAATGTACCTCTCTTTCTCTAGTTATTCCTGTGTATTAATATACCTCTCTTTCTCCATTTCTTCCTGTCTATTAATGTACATCTCTTTCTCTAGTTATTTCTGTGTATTAATGTACCTCTCTTTCTCCAGTTATTCCTGTGTATTAATGTACCTCTCTTTCTCTAGTTATTCCTGTGTGTTAATATACCTCTCTTTCTCTAGTTATTCCTGTGTATTAATGTACCTATCTTTCTCTAGTTATTCCGGGTAATTAATATACCTCTCTTTCTCCATTTCTTCCTGTCTATTAATGTACATCTCTTTCTCTAGTTATTCCTGTGTATTAATGTACCTCTCTTTCTCCAGTTATTCCTGTGTATTAATGTACATCTCTTTCTCTAGTTATTCCTGTGTATTAATGTACCTCTCTTTCTCTAGTTATTCCTGTGTATTAATGTACATCTCCTTTTCTAGTTATTCCTGTGTGTTAATGTACCTCTCTTTCTCTCTCTTTCTCTAGTTATTCCTGTGTATTAATGTACCTCTCTTTCTCTAGTTATTCCTGTGTGTTAATGTACCTCTCTTTCTCTAATTATTCCTGTGTATTAATGTACCTCTCTTTCTCTCTCTTTCTCCATTTCTTCCTGTGTATTAATGTACCTCTCTTTCTCCATTTCTTCCTGTGTATTAATGTACCTCTCTTTCTCTCTCTTTCTCTAGTTATTCCTGTGTGTTAATGTACCTCTCTTTCTCTAGTTATTCCTGTGTATTAATGTACCTCTCTTTCTCTAATTATTCCTGTGTATTAATGTACCTCTCTTTCTCTCTCTTTCTCCATTTCTTCCTGTGTATTAATGTACCTCTCTTTCTCCATTTCTTCCTGTGTATTAATGTACCTCTCTTTCTCCATGTCTTCCTGTGTATTAATGTACCTCTCTTTCTCTAATTATTCCTGTGTATTAATGTACCTCTCTTTCTCCATGTCTTCCTGTGAATTAATGTACCTCTCTTTCTCTAATTATTCCTGTGTATTAATGTACCTCTCTTTCTCCATTTCTTCCTGTGTGTTAATGTACCTCTCTTTTTCCATGTCTTCCTGTGTATTAATGTACCTCTCATTCTCCATTTTTTCCTGTGTATTAATGTACCTCTCTTTCTCCATTTCTTCCTGTGTATTAATGTACCTCTCTTTCTCTAGTTATTCCTGTGTATTAATGTACCTCTCTTTTTCCAGTTATTCCTGTGTATTAATGTACCTCTCTTTCTCCAGTTATTCCTGTGTATTAATGTACCTCTCGTTCTCCATTTTTTCCTGTGTATTAATGTACCTCTCTTTCTCCAGTTATTCCTGTGTATTAATGTACCTCTCTTTCTCCAGTTATTCCTGTGTATTAATGTACCTCTCTTTCTCCAGTTATTCCTCTGTCTCTGACACAACCTCCATATCTGTTTCTCATTCGCTCTGTGCCAATGTCTTGTTCTTCACCCTCTCTCTTTCTATTGCTCTGTTTCGTATTTCCCCTCTCTTTCTCTCTATCACACACACTCACTATGAGCTCATTGCAGTTATAAAATATTGACGACAGAAAGTCTGCGGTATTGATTGTGTTATGTACCATCTGTAGAAGCAGTCAGACACTGCATCCTGTGAGTCGTGCTGCAGCCCTAGTCACAGAAAGAGGACAGAGGACACAGTTGTATATGAGTCCATAACATCACCGTAACTCTGTATACACAGGTCTATTCCCCTGCAGAGAGTTAAGGTTGCAGCTGAGGCCACCACCTCCACATATACAGGTATGTTCCACTGAAGAGAGTTAGGGTTTGATTGCTGTGAAGGTAAACAGAACATTCTGGAAACCCAACCGAGGTATGTGTGTACGTATGTGTGTGCGTGTCTGGATATGCAGAGCGTGCCTGTGTGTGTGTGTGTGTGTGTGTGAGTGTGTGAGTGTGTGTGTGTGTGCGTGCGTGTGTGTGTGTGTGTGTGTGTGTGTGTGTGTGTGTGTGTGTGTGTGTGTGTGTGTGTGTGTGTGTGTGTGTGTGTGTGTGTGTGTGTGTGTGTGTGTGTGTGTGTGTGTGTGTGTGTGTGTGTGTGTGTGTGTGTAACCCACCGTATAGGGTGAACTCCCCAGAGGGACAGAGGGCATATGAGAAGGCTCCAATGGGTTGTAACTCTCTCTGACCTCACTATGAGTTGACATGTTTGTGCAATGCTCCCAAATCACATTTTCAGCCTCATTTCCAACAGACTCTGAGGATCTCTGGCTCCACAGACCAGGCTGCCCGCAAGGTCCCTAAGTCAAGGCCTGAATTCCTAGCATGACAAAGTAGTCTAGGCGTGCCTCTGATTTAAGAGTATGCCAGGACAGTGTGTGTGTGTGTGTGTGTGTGTGTGTGTGTGTGTACATGTGCGCGCGACTGTGAGCGTCCGTGCTCGTGTGTTTGTGATTGTTGTGTGTATGTGTGGTGGGTTTCTTATATATGTGTAGATGCACGTGTCTATATGCACGAGTGTATGCGCACACTCGTGTGTGTGTGTTGTGATCATGATAGACAGTGTTCTAGCAGTGTTCTAGACTCCAATCTGTTAAACAGACCATAGACTGCAAACAAACATATGGCCAAATCTAAATGGGTCTTCAGGACAGGCTGGATGGAGATAAAGGGATGATATGTCTCTTTAGACACAGTCAGATGTGATAGAAAAACAGATTAGTCTACATTATGACAAAGGGCCAATGTACACGATGACATCTCACTTATGACGTCTTACACTCAATTGTATCTCCCCCTTTCTCTCCCTCTGTCTGCCATATCCCTCTCATCCTCCCCCAACCTCTCCTTCTGTATTTCCCCCTTTCTCTCTCTCTGTCTGCCATATCCCTCTCTTCCTCCCCCAACCTCACCTTCTGTATCTCCCCTTTTCTCTCTCTCTGTCTGCCATATCCCTCTCTTCCTCCCCCAACCTCTCCTTCTGTATCTCCCCCTTTCTCTCTCTCTGTCTGTCATATCCCTCTCTTCCTCCCCCAACCTCTCTTTCTGTATCTCCCCCTTTCTCTCCCTCTGTCTGCCATATCCCTCTCTTCCTCCCCCAACCTCTCCTTCTGTATTTCCCCCTTTCTCTCTCTCTGTCTGCCATATCCCTCTCTTCCTCCCCCAACCTCTCCTTCTGTATCTCCCCTTTCTCTCCCTCTGTCTGCCATATCCCTCTCTTCCTCCCCCAACCTCTCCTTCTGTATCTCCCCTTTCTCTCTCTCTGTCTGCCATATCCCTCTCTTCCTCCCCCAACCTCTCCTTCTGTAACTCCCCCTTTCTCTCTCTCTGTCTGCCATATCCCTCTCTTCCTCCCTCAACCTCTCCTTCTGTATCTCCCCTTTCTCTCCCTCTGTCTGCCATATCCCTCTCTTCCTCCCCCAACCTCTCCTTCGGTACCTCCCCTTTCTCTCTCTGTCTGCCATATCCCTCTCTTCCTCCCTCAACCTCTCTTTCTGTATCTCCCCTTTCTCTCTCTCTGTCTGCCATATCCCTATCTTCCTCCCCCAACCTCTCCTTCGGTATCTCCCCTTTCTCTCTCTCTGTCTGCCATATCCCTCTCTTCCTCCCCCAACCTCTCCTTCTGTATCTCCCCTTTCTCTCTCTCTGTCTGCCATATCCCTCTCTTCCTCCCCCAACCTCTCCTTCCTTATCTCTTTTCACTCTCACATCATCCTCGGCCAGCGAATCGCTGCTGATGATGATGATGATGATGAAGGGCTTGATAGAAGGACTGAGCTCTCTCACCACTCCCAGATGCCGGTTCACTTCCTTCAACGTTTTTCAAGACAGGAAGTCTGATGTCTGTCTGATCCTGTGTCTCAGGTTCATCCCTTTCAGATAAGAGGACTATCAGGTTATCCTACTGCTCTAGATGGTGTTTTGTCTTTGTGTGGTCTATACTGTAGATGTGGTGTCTCGTCTTCCTGTGGTCTATACTGTAGATATGGTGTCTCGTCTTCCTGTGGTCTATACTGTAGATATGGTGTCTCGTCTTCCTGTGGTCTATACTGTAGATATGGTGTCTCGTCTTCGTGTGGTCTATACTGTAGATATGGTGTCTTGTCTTCCTGTGGTCTATACTGTAGATATGGTGTCTCGTCTTCCTGTGGTCTATACTGTAGATATGGTGTCTTGTCTTCCTGTGGTCTATACTGTAGATATGGTGTCTCGTCTTCCTGTGGTCTATACTGTAGATATGGTGTCTTGTCTTCCTGTGGTCTATACTGTAGATATGGTGTCTTGTCTTCCTGTGGTCTATACTGTAGATATGGTGTCTTGTCTTCGTGTGGTCTATACTGTAGATATGGTGTCTTGTCTTCCTGTGGTCTATACTGTAGATATGGTGTCTCGTCTTCCTGTGGTCTATACTGTAGATTTGGTGTCTTGTCTTCGTGTGGTCTATACTGTAGATATGGTGTCTCGTCTTCCTGTGGTCTATACTGTAGATATGGTGTCTTGTCTTCCTGTGGTCTATACTGTAGATATGGTGTCTCGTCTTCCTGTGGTCTATACTGTAGATTTGGTGTCTTGTCTTCGTGTGGTCTATACTGTAGATATGGTGTCTCGTCTTCCTGTGGTCTATACTGTAGATATGGTGTCTTGTCTTCCTGTGGTCTATACTGTAGATATGGTGTCTCGTCTTCCTGTGGTCTATACTGTAGATTTGGTGTCTTGTCTTCCTGTGGTCTATACTGTAGATATGGTGTCTCGTCTTCCTGTGGTCTATACTGTAGATATGGTGTCTAGTCTTCCTGTGGTCTATACTGTAGATATGGTGTCTCGTCTTCCTGTGGTCTATACTGTAGATTTGGTGTCTTGTCTTCCTGTGGTCTATACTGTAGATTTGGTGTCTTGTCTTCCTGTGGTCTATACTGTAGATTTGGTGTCTTGTCTTCCTGTGGTCTATACTGTAGATATGGTTTCTTGTCTTCCTGTGGTCTATACTGTAGATATGGTGTCTTGTCTTCGTGTGGTCTATACTGTAGATATGGTGTCTTGTCTTCCTGTGGTCTATACTGTAGATATGGTGTCTCGTCTTCCTGTGGTCTATACTGTAGATTTGGTGTCTTGTCTTCCTGTGGTCTATACTGTAGATTTGGTGTCTTGTCTTCCTTTGGTCTATACTGTAGATTTGGTGTCTTGTCTTCCTGTGGTCTATACTGTAGATATGGTGTCTTGTCTTCCTGTGGTCTATACTGTAGATTTGGTGTCTTGTCTTCCTGTGGTCTATACTGTAGATATGGTGTCTTGTCTTCCTTTGGTCTATACTGTAGATTTGGTGTCTTGTCTTCCTGTGGTCTATACTGTAGATATGGTGTCTCGTCTTCCTGTGGTCTATACTGTAGATATGGTGTCTTGTCTTCCTGTGGTCTATACTGTAGATATGGTGTCTTGTCTTCCTGTGGTCTATACTGTAGATATGGTGTCTTGTCTTCCTGTGGTCTATACTGTAGATATGGTGTCTTGTCTTCCTGTGGTCTATACTGTAGATATGGTGTCTCGTCTTCCTGTGGTCTCTACTGTAGATATGGTGTCTTGTCTTCCTGTGGTCTATACTGTAGATATGGTGTCTTGTCTTCCTGTGGTCTATACTGTAGATTTGGTGTCTCGTCTTCCTGTGGTCTATACTGTAGATATGGTGTCTTGTCTTCCTGTGGTCTATACTGTAGATATGGTGTCTCGTCTTCCTGTGGTCTATACTGTAGATTTGGTGTCTTGTCTTCCTGTGGTCTATACTGTAGATATGGTGTCTCGTCTTCCTGTGGTCTATACTGTAGATATGGTGTCTCGTCTTCCTGTGGTCTATACTGTAGATATGGTGTCTTTTCTTCCTGTGGTCTATACTGTAGATATGGTTTCTTGTCTTCCTGTGGTCTATACTGTAGATATGGTGTCTTGTCTTCCTGTGGTCTATACTGTAGATATGGTGTCTTGTCTTCCTGTGGTCTATACTGTGATATGGTGTCTTGTCTTCCTGTGGTCTATACTGTAGATATGGTGTCTTGTCTTCCTGTGGTCTATACTGTAGATATGGTGTCTCGTCTTCCTGTGGTCTATACTGTAGATATGGTGTCTTGTCTTCCTGTGGTCTATACTGTAGATATGGTGTCTTGTCTTCCTGTGGTCTATACTGTAGATATGTTGTCTTGTCTTCCTGTGGTCTATACTGTAGATATGGTGTCTCGTCTTCCTGTGGTCTATACTGTAGATATGGTGTCTTGTCTTCCTGTGGTCTATACTGTAGATATGGTGTCTTGTCTTCCTGTGGTCTATACTGTAGATTTGGTGTCTCGTCTTCCTGTGGTCTATACTGTAGATATGGTGTCTTGTCTTCCTGTGGTCTATACTGTAGATATGGTGTCTCGTCTTCCTGTGGTCTATACTGTAGATTTGGTGTCTTGTCTTCCTGTGGTCTATACTGTAGATATGGTGTCTCGTCTTCCTGTGGTCTATACTGTAGATATGGTGTCTCGTCTTCCTGTGGTCTATACTGTAGATATGGTGTCTTTTCTTCCTGTGGTCTATACTGTAGATATGGTTTCTTGTCTTCCTGTGGTCTATACTGTAGATATGGTGTCTTGTCTTCCTGTGGTCTATACTGTAGATATGGTGTCTTGTCCTCCTGTGGTCTATACTGTGATATGGTGTCTTGTCTTCCTGTGGTCTATACTGTAGATATGGTGTCTTGTCTTCCTGTGGTCTACACTGTAGATATGGTGTCTCGTCTTCCTGTGGTCTATACTGTAGATATGGTGTCTTGTCTTCCTGTGGTCTATACTGTAGATATGGTGTCTTGTCTTCCTGTGGTCTATACTGTAGATATGGTGTCTTGTCTTCCTGTGGTCTATACTGTAGATATGGTGTCTTGTCTTCCTGTGGTCTATACTGTAGATATGGTGTCTAGTCTTCCTGTGGTCTATACTGTAGATATGGTGTCTCGTCTTCCTGTGGTCTATACTGTAGATATGGTGTCTTGTCTTCCTGTGCTCTATACTGTGATATGATGTCTTGTCTTCGTGTGGTCTATACTGTAGATATGGTGTCTCGTCTTCCTGTGGTCTATACTGTAGATATGGTGTCTTGTCTTCCTGTGGTCTATGCTGTAGATATGGTGTCTTATCTTCCTGTGGTCTATACTGTAGATATGGTGTCTCGTCTTCCTGTGGTCTATACTGTAGATATGGTGTCTTGTCTTCCTGTGGTCTATACTGTAGATTTGGTGTCTTGTCTTCCTGTGGTCTATGCTGTAGATATGGTGTCTTGTCTTCCTGTGGTCTATACTGTAGATTTGGTGTCTCGTCTTCCTGTGGTCTATACTGTAGACATGGTGTCTGCGTGTGTGTGTGTTGGTATGCAGCAGTACAGATGGAGTACTCCCAGTCGTCTGAGTTTACCCATCATGAATGTGAGTTAAACTATGTGGGGCCAACATGCTGTCTCCTGTCTGAGGGCATGTTACAGGACTGTGAACCTGAGGGGGATCAATAAGGCCAATTGTTATCAATCAATATCACACCTACGGAACGTTAACCTCTTAAGAATCTGACTGTTTTTTTCAATTTCTGCCTAAAAGAACATTCCCAAATCTAACTGCTCGTAGCTCAGGACCTGAAGCAGGGATATGCATATTCTTGATACCATTTGAAAGGAAGCATTTTGAAGTTTGTGGAAATGTGAAATTAATGTAGGAGAACATAACACATTAGATCTGGTAAAAGATAATACAAAGAAAAAACATGCATTTTTCCCCCCATCATCTTTGAAATGCAAGAGAAAGGCCACACTGTATTATTCCAGCTTAGGCGCAATTTAGATTTTGGGCTCTTGATGGCAGCAGTGTATGTTCAACGTTTTAGACAGATTCAATGAACCACTGCATTCATGTTCAAAATGATGTATCAAGTCTGCCCAAATGTGCCTAATTGGTTTATTACAGTGTTTTCTGAATGCTTAAACACTAACAGTGATTCTTGAAGCACTATAACTGAAACCATTAAGTAGCCAATGCATTTACCAATTGTGCCAGACTTAATGCACGTTCTCCACTTTACACTCAGTTTGCTATTTTATATCACACTTTTTGCAAAACTGTAAACACAAGTCATTGCTTTACACTCAGTTTGAAATTTAAGCAAAACTGTAAACATTGTTACACTATTTCGCCAATTGCCTTTCTACATTGACACGTTTGAAAACAAGTTTAGATAATGAGTTCACTTACAAATCAAAGCTTGAGCACTATAAATAGGCCACAAGTCAACATTTGGTTTGCACAACAATGGAGGCCAATATTGGACAGAGTATGAGGGTTGAGAACTAGAGGAGGACGAGGAGGATGAGGAGGTGAAGAAGTAAGAGGAGGAGGAGGAGAAGGAGAAGGAAGAGGTGAGGTAGGACGGGGGAGAAGGAGAGGACGGGGAAGAGGAAGAGGAAGGGGAGTCAGGAACACAATAACTGATGAAATCATAGTGACTGTGGTTGACCATGTTGTCAACCATGGGATGAGCATGAGGGAGGCTGGGCAACGGGTTCAACCAAATCTGAGCTGCAATACCGTTGCAGGTATCATCTGAATATTTAGAAATGAGAACCGGTAAGTAACTGTGCTGTAGTCTTACTGGTACAGTAATATGTACTGTACTTTCATAATGAGAAGGATCTGTCACTGAAACCATTCAAATGTTTTTACAGAACTGCAAGAAAACCAGTATCTGGTGGAAGAGGTCGACTGTTCACCCCAGAGCAGGAGACCCACATTGTAAATATGGTCATTGCAAATAACTGCATCAGACTCAGAGAACTGCAGGACCACATAATGGCAGATAACACCATATTCCTAAACGTCAACAGAGTGAGTCTCTCTGCACTGTCTCGTGTACTGAAACGCAATAGAATTAGGATGAAGCAGCTGTACAGAGTCCCTTTCGAAAGAAACTCAGACAGTGTACAACAACTGAGATATGAATATGTGCAGGTAAGCTATACTATCCTGTCATTGGTACTGGATCTGGAAGTGTATGGTGCTTCATCATATTGACTGATCCCTGTCTTTTCCTACTGTGCTACATTGTCTTGTCTCTTTCAGAGAGACATGGAGCTAGAAGCAGATGCAGATGCATCATGAGCTAATATATGTGGACGAGGCAGGTTTCAACCTTGCAAAAACAAGGGGCCGAGGCAGAAATATCATTGGACACCGTGCCATCATCAATGTCCTGGGACAACGTGGTGGCAACATAACAATGTGTGAGGCTATTAGTCAAAATGGCGTCCTTCACCATCATGCAATCCTAGGCCCATACAACACTGCACACATTATCACATTTCTGGACACACTCCTCAACAGACTCATCTCTAATGACCAGGGGCCAGAGCAGCCCAGGTACGTTATCATCTGGGACAATGTTAGTTTCCACCAGGCTGCTGTGGTCTGCGATTGGTTCACAGGTCACCCACTTTTCATCGCACTCAATCTCCCCCCATACTCTCCGTTCTTGAGTCCTATTGAAGAATTCTTCTCTGCATGGCGTTGGAAGGTGTATGATCGCCAGCCCCACCAACGCATACCCCTTTTACAGGCAATAGAGGAGGCTTGTGGAGACATGGATCAGGGGTCATGGCAGGCCTGCATACGGCCCTCCAGGCAATACTTCCCACGCTGCCTAGCTCAAGACAACATGGCATGTGATGTGGATGAAGTCTTATGGCCAGACCCACAAAGGAGAGATGTGAATCAAAAAATATTCTGTTCTTTTTTTTCTAGCACAAATGTTTTTGTTTTCTTCTGCTGCTCTTTGTTGTTTGAGGAGTGTTAGAACATTTAGAGAAACATTTGTATTGATAATGTGTTATGTTGAGAATACACTTCCGCACTTTACACATTTGGATACCTGTGTGTGTTTACTACATGTATGACAAAACGTTATTGCAAACTGCCATGCCCTGCACACAGAAAAAGAAAACGCCACAAGTGTTTTTCATTTATACTATCAGTGCCTAGTTGGTGCTTTGTGTGCTTATTCATATGATGGTTTGTGTGTACTGTATTGACACAAAAACACAATATTTTTTTTTTTTAAGTTTGAAGAGTTTTGTAAGAATTGTTTGCTTTTGCAAGAGATGTATAATGTTTTGCTGGTTTGGTGAAAGGTTTTGTGGTCAGTGTGTAGAGTTTTGCAAAAATAGCCTACAGTTTCTAAGCAATCAGAAAAACCTGTAATACATTTTGAAGTTCGTAACTGTGCACTCTTCTCAAACAATAGCATGGTATTATTTCACTGTAATAGCTACTGTAAATTGAACAGTGCAGTTAGATTAAGAAGAATTTAAGCTTTCTGCCAATAGCAGATATGTCTATGTCCTGGGAAATGTTCTTGTTACTTACAACCTCATGCTAATCACATTAGCGCACATTAGCTCAACTGTCCCACGGGGGACACACCGATCCTGTAGCCTCCATTATCCAGCCTGGTCTCAGAGCCATACGAAACATACTATATGAATGTGTGAGCACCTCCGATTTATAATCTGTAATAATGGTGTAGGTACTTCAGTCAGCAAGGAAAGTAGGGTGGTTGGTCGGGGAGGATGGGTGGGCGTAATCTAGGACCGTCTAGCAAACCAAAGGTTGCATGTTCAAGTAATACTAGATAAATGATCATGTAACATACTGTTTCATACTGAACAGAGTGTCCCAGATTTACATGCAGAAAAATACGAATTGTCCTGAGACACACGCATGCGACTAACGCCCTCACAGGTGAACGACAGCCATGTCAATAAACTCATGACAGCATTGCGTGCCCTCCAATCAGTTTCCAATACTGACCTCTTCACCCCCCCTCCCCCAACACACACCCTCTTTCCCTTACAGCCTATCTCTTTTTCAATTGGATGATTAGTTTCACTATGTTAGTGACACCACCCTCCATACAAGGTCCCACTATGGTAGAGTACAGTATATGCCAGTTGTCGAGGATACAAATGGGCCATTTATAGTAATCACTGCAGATACGGAGGCTCTCTCAGTCTCAAGACTCTTACAAAGCAGTCACTCTGAACACTGAATTTCATTTTCGGCACCTTAAAGATACTGTAACTATAGACTCGATGACCTGCAATAAAGCGTAAGGAATGGACAATGCAATTGTTGTTAGTTTACAGTGTATTACAGTATTTTATGGAGACTGGAGATATTTCAGAATGTTTACGAGAGTTGTTCGACTACCTCACCAAACCTGCATTGTCAGATACCCCCAGGACATCCTGTTCAGAGTCTATTGAAGCAGAACAAGATGTCTGCAGACTATTTTGCTCCCCTTTACAAAACCATTTGGGTTGATGTCATATCCTTTTACAAGCCCACCTAACACGAGGAATTAGAATAGCCCATAGTCTGCCATAACACGTCCCGGAAGTCTGTGATGGCTAGCACATTTCATTACGGGTGCAGAAGAGTGTGAATACACAATGTAGCTATTTCTTGTTATGGACTCTCTTTCTAGTACCCTGCTGGGTTGGATGTGTATACAATTCACTCTACACAGAATTATCAATCATTATTGTGTGACTGAAACACATGCAGTGCAGAGAGACTAGAAATAGTCCACACATTTTAAACATCAGGAGTACTTTGTTACTAAGGGAAACAGGAACTGGGACAAAGGAAACAGGAAACAGTAGAAAACCTGTCTATAAACCCACATGTAAAACCTAAGTCGGCCTAAAGGATCTGGGGTTGATCTCCCTCGTATGTCCTGTGCTTAATCACAATCTTTTTATTGGCCTGGACTCCATCTCTATTGAGGTGGAATCTCCTCTAACAAAAATGGACTGCCGTTCCAGTGGAACAGAATCTCCTCTAACAGTCTTGATTGTCTCATCAGTAGTTCAGATATACATGAGTGGGTCTGCAGTCAGTCGGTCAGTCAGTCAGTCGATGCAGCTCCAGAATCAGGCCAGCATGAAATCAACCAAGACTACACTTCTCCATCTCTATTGATCCCCCCCCTCACTCTTCATCCTACATGAGAAGGAATCAACAGTGAATAGAATAGGAATCGACAGAGCCACAATCAAGAAAAAGAGCATCAAATCCCTCCGTTCCAGCTAATTGACCACGGATGAGAATAGAAGACATTCACCTCATTGTGGAATTAATGATTGCAGTCACTATGCAGCAATTGACATTGGTTGTGTATGCAGCAATTGAATTGGTTTCTCAGAAAGTGAGACAGGCACAAAGACAGTG
Source organism: Salvelinus fontinalis (assembly GCF_029448725.1). Taxonomy (NCBI): domain Eukaryota; kingdom Metazoa; phylum Chordata; class Actinopteri; order Salmoniformes; family Salmonidae; genus Salvelinus; species Salvelinus fontinalis. The sequence continues at coordinate 19,436,528 of NC_074697.1, read as the reverse complement.
AGACAGGCACAGAGACAGTGAGACAGGCACAAAGAAATACTACGTTTTTTGTTGTCGCTGATTTTATAAAGGAACTTTTGTCATTGGATTGAGGGGTGATGGGGTTCGATTCAGTCTTTATGGTGAGCTTGAATTATAGAACAGCATTTTCCTCCAGCCCCCTGTCCCGTTTCACCTCCTAGAGAGAGAGAGGCCTCCTGACATCATCAGCTCTTCTCTCTCTCACTCTCTCTCAATTCAATTGAATTCAATTCAAGGGGCTTTATTGGCATGGGAAACATGTGTTAACATTGCCAAAGCAAGTGAGGTAGATATTGTACAAAAGTGAAATAAACAATACAAATTCTCTCTCTCTCTCTCTCTCTCTCTCTCTCTCTCTCTCTCTCAGTCTCTGTCTCTCTCTCTCTCTCTCTCTCTCTCTCTCAGTCTCTGTCACTCTCTCAGTCTCTGTCTCTCTCTCTGTCTGTCTCAGTCTCTGTCACTCTCTCAGTCTCTGTCTCTCACGTCTAATGATGGCTATCTGCATTCCGAACAGTCATCATTATTTTTCCCCCCTTGCACCAGCACAGAGACAGATATGTAGCTACACCTGTCCCACAACATAAAACAGGTGCTGCTCACCCTCTCTTTCTCTCTATCTGTCCCTCATACACCCTTACACACACACCACACACACACATACAATCAAGTCAGTCATGCCCATACATAGGAACAGCCTCTCAAACATGGTTACAGTTACAGGCATCATGCACGCTTACAATAACACACGTCCACAGCCAGACACACAGACACCTGCCTCCCTCCCTCACACACACGCACGCACGCACGCACGCACGCACACACACACACACACACACACACACACACACACACACACACACACACACACACACACACACACACACACACACACACACACACACACACACACACTCGCATGTTGCTAATGGTTTTGCCTGTGAGCAGAGAGCTATCTATCAATCATAGTCCCCTTCTCCTGTCCTTCATGTGTAGCAGTGTGTCAGTGGTGGAGCTGGCTCTGGACCAGACTGGGAGGGACACTAATTACACACAACCACTAATTAAGAGGCACACACATACAGTATACACACATACATTGCTATGCACATACCTACACACACAAACACACACACATATATACATACATACATACATACATACATACATACATACATACATACATACATACACATTCACACACATACCTAGACACACACACACTCATGCTCTTATCTGACCATAAAAGTCATTAGCATCAGAAGCACATGTTAATGAGAAAGGTGAGAGGTCATCTGTGATGATGGAGAGATGGAAATCTACTGTCATTTCCCTAATGACATGCTATAGAACCCACTGTCTTCGCACAGTCACTGTCACCATCATAGCCATAACACTCTGCCTGTGTGTGTATATGTGTGATTGTTTGTGTGCGTGTTTGTTTATGTGTCTGTGTGCGTGTGTCTGTGTCTGTATGTCCCATGCATTAAATCAGCTTGCTTCCAGATGTCCTTGTGCCATAAAAACATCCCTGACACAATCAGAACGGAGAAAGATTTTATGACCTATCCTCCCCCTCTCTACTCCTCCCCCTCTTCCCCCATCTCTACTGCTGTCACGCATTTAGAGTGGCTCGTGATGGACTGGGATGGAGGAGGAGTGAGGACGGGAGAGAGGGAGAGGAAAGGTTTGGACTGGAGGGTTTGGGACAGGAGGGTTTGGAATAAGAGAATTTGGGACGTACGTATTTGGGACATAAGAGTTTGGGACAAGGATGAGATGTATAAAAAAGTTGACACAGGTTGGAATAGGAGGACAGAGAAAGAAAATAAATTGGGGTGGAGTTTGGGATAGAAAGGATAGAGGGATACAGAGGGTTTTAGAGAGGAAGAGAGGGATACAGAGGGTTTAGAGAGGAAGAGAGGGATACAGAGGGTTTTAGAGGAAGAGAGGGATACGGAGAGTTTAGAGAGGAATAGAGGGATACAGAGAGTTTAAAGAGGAAGAGAGTGATACAGAGGGTTTTAGAGAGGAAGAGAGTGATACAGAGAGTTTAGAGAGGAATAGAGGGATACAGAGAGTTTAGAGCGGAAGAGAGTGATACAGAGAGTTTAGAGAGGAAGAGAGTGATACAGAGAGTTTAGAGAGGAATAGAGGGATACTGTAATGGCTGTCATATTTCTCCTCCTCGGACGAGGAGAGGCGAGAAGGATCGGACCAATACGCGGAGTGGTTAGTGCTCATGATGATTTAATAAAACGAAACTGAACACTGAAAATACAAAACCAAAAAAACGAAGAGCAGAAAACCGATACAGTACCGTGTGGTGAAAAACACAAACACGGAAACAAACACCCACAAAACACACGTGAAACCCAGTCTGCCTAAGTATGATTCTCAATCAGGGACAACGATTGACAGCTGCCTCTGATTGAGAATCATACCAGGCCGAACACAAAAATCCCAACAAAGAAAATCAACCATAGACAAACCCACCCAACTCACGCCCTGACCAACTAAAATAAATACAAGACAAAGGAAAACAGGTCAGGAACGTGACAGATATAAGAGAGTTTAGAGAGGAAGAGAGGGATATGGAGAGTTTAGAGAGGAAGAGAGTGATACAGAGAGTTTAGAGAGGAAGAGAGGGATACAGAGAGTTTAGAGAGGAAGAGAGGGATACAGAGAGTTTAGAGAGGAAGAGAGTGATACAGAGAGTTTAGAGAGGAAGAGAGGGATACAGAGAGTTTAGAGAGGAAGAGAGGGATACAGAGAGTTTAGAGAGGAAGAGAGAGATACAGAGGGTTTTAGAGAGGAAGAGAGGGATACAGAGAGTTTAGAGAGGAAGAGAGGGATACAGAGAGTTTAGAGAGGAAGAGAGAGATACAGAGGGTTTTAGAGAGGAAGAGAGGGATACAGAAAGTTTAGAGAGGAAGAGAGGGATACAGTGAGTTTAGAGAGGAAGAGAGGGATACAGAGAGTTTAGAGAGGAAGAGAGGGATACAGAGGGTTTTAAAGAGGAAGAGAGGGATACAGAGAGTTTAGAGAGGAAGAGAGGGATACAGAGAGTTTAGAGAGGAAGAGAGAGATACAGAGAGTTTAGAGAGGAAGAGAGGGATACAGAGAGTTTAGAGAGGAAGAGATAGATACAGAGAGTTTAGAGAGGAAGAGAGGGATACAGAGAGTTTAGAGAGGAAGAGAGGGATACAGAGAGTTTAGAGAGGAATAGAGGGATACAGAGAGTTTAGAGAGGAAGAGAGGAGATGAAGAAGGTTTAGAGAGGAAGAGAGGGATACAGAGGGTTTTAGAGAGGAAGAGAGGAGATGAAGAAGGTTTAGAGAGGAAGAGAGGAGATGAAGAGGAAAGCGATTAGACATGCAGATCAGACCATGGTGGATGCATATGGTCATGTGTCCCCCAGCCCCCCTAGTTCCCATGGCGATGGATCATTCGGATTCAAGAACCACTTCATTCTGCTGCATTGACTCACATCAATAATATATGGACAGCACCTGGACCTGAGGGGCCCAGGTTGGATGTGACAGAGCATGTGTGTAGAGTGGGTTCTGATCCCCAGTGAAGCGTGCTGGAGTATGTGTTTGTTGGGGGGGGGGGGGGGGGGGGGTGTTCTGGACAAGTATATAGGGGAGAGGGGTAGCATATTGGAAGAATTGGGGAGTGCGTATGTGCTTGTGTCCTTGTCTACACATGTGTGGGTGGGGGGGTTGAGTTGAGGTCTTACTGGCGAGTCTATGTCACAAGGTTGAAATCAATGACAGTCAGCACACAAGTTTATTCTGTTTCCTATTTCCACCTCCCTTCCTCAGTCTCCCTCACTCCTTCTCCCCTTCTTTCTCCACCCCCTCTCAGGTCTTACCTTCAAAGAGGAAGAGAAGAAAAAAGCAAAGGAAAGTGGTATCAAAGTAGCAGTAAGATTAAGATGCAGGGTGTCGCCATGGCGATGATTGATACTCTTTGCTTTCCTCAAACGAAGAGTTCTAGGACAAGCGTAGGGGGGTCTATTTTGGTGTGATTGTGTGTATGTGTGTGACTCACCAAGTCAATGTCTGGGTCTCACCTGTGTACAACAGCAATGAAAGAGGTAAAAGAAGAGACAAGATGGACAAAGCTAGAAAAGAGAGAAACGGACAGAATGGAACACGGACGAGGTGAAGAGGATAAACCGATGAAGAGGTGGCGTGTTGAAGCTCTCATCGCACACAAAAAAGAGACAGATGGCAAATCCATGTTTCCATAAGAACCGGTCGGCTGTTTAATTTGAAACAGATTGAATTTACAGAGACCCCAATGGCTGTCATCCTGCTACTCCCCCTTTCTCCACCTCTGACCACAGCTAGACTAGAACCATCGTTCATACTGTAACTTACCAGAGAAAGAGAGAGGGAGAGATGAGAAAAGAGAGAGAAAGAGGGAGAAAGGCAGAGGAGAAATATAAAGAGAAATGAAAGGATGAGAATAGACGTGGAAGACAAAGAGAAGAGATATAGAAAGTGTGAGGAAATGTTAAGCCAAACTACGTTGGCAACATTAATGAAGCTCTAAGTCTCCCAGAGTGGTTTTGACTGTAACAGCCAGTGTGAGACATAAATACCTTCATTTCAGAACTGTGTGTGTTTCATATTTGGCCCCAGGTACTTATAATGCATTCTGAATAGACGGTATGTCACCTGGAATAGAACTCTAATCATTCATTCTCGGAGAACTGTTATGCCCCTCACTCTACCTTCAGCCTATACATTTCTCTCTCTCTCTCTCTCTCTCTCTCTCTCTCTCTCTCTCTCTCTCTCTCTCTCTCTCTCTCTCTTTCTCTCTCTCTCTCTCTCTCTCTCTCTCTTTCTCTCTCTCTCTCTCTCTCTCTCTATCTGTCCATCTGTCTCTCTCTCTCTCTCTGTCCATCTGTCTCTCTCTCTCTCTCTGTCTCTCTCTCTCTCTCTCTCTCTCTCTCTATCTGTCCATCTGTCTCTCTCTCTCTCTCTGTCTCTCTCTCTCTCTCTCTCTCTCTCTCTCTCTCTCTCTCTCTCTCTCTCTCTCCCCTCTCTCTCTCTCTCTCTCTCTCTCTCTCTCTCTCTCTCTCTCTCTCTCTCTCTCTCTCTCTCTCTCTCTCTCTCTCTCTCTCTCTCTCTCTCTCTCTCTCTCTTGCTCCCTCCACCACTCCTTCCACTTGCTCTCTCTGTCTATTTGTCATTATCTACCTCTACCCTCTGCACTCTTTCTCTCTCATTTTCTTTCTTCCCCTTCCCTCCATCCATCCCACCCTCCCTCCGATCTTCTGTCTCTGTATCAGGTCATGTCAGGCGTGTGGAGAGTAATGTGCCCCTGTGAGGGAGTGTTCGGACACCAGCACACAGAGAGAAGCAGAGACATGCGGTGTCGTCTCTGGTTCCTGCAGGGGGTCAAAATATCCTGCAGGGGGCCAATATATTCTGCAGGGGGCCAAAATATCCTGCAGGGGGCCAATATATCCTGCAGGGGGCCAATATATCCTGCAGGGGCCAATATATCCTGCAGGGGGCCAATATATCCTGCAGGGGCCAATATATCCTGCAGGGGGCCAATATATTCTGCAGGGGGCCAATATATCCTGCAGGGGGCCAATATATTCTGCAGGGGACCAATATATTCTGCAGGGGGCCAATATATCCTGCAGGGGGCCAATATATCCTGCAGGGGGCCAATATATTCTGCAGGGGGACAGTATATCCTGCAAGGGGGCTAATATAAAATAATCAGACTGCCCCTCTGGATATGTGAGGAGGTAAGCATACATATACATATGCACACATTCATGTTATTTGCACACATATGCATACAGAGCGGAGGGGATACAATCCTTGTCTGAGAAATGAGACAGGAGGTTGAGCTCCTCTGTGAGTTGAGGATGGGGGAAGGAGTGTGTCTTGTAGAGAGGGGTGAGGGGGTGGAGGTTAGGGTGAGTGTGCCGGAGGGATGTTGGACGTTAATCTCAGCTTTGTCCTTGAGAAGGTGAAGCAGCCAGTCCTTCTGGTGTTCATTACCTCTGCCAAAAGCAGCAGCAGCCCCCATCTCAATTACCAAGACTGTTGTGAACCCCCCCACCACCATCCCAATCAGCCCACCCCCCCCCCCCCCCTCACCCAACCACTATTCACTCCAGAAAGACCTCCTCTTCTCCACTCATTACCATCCCCACAGCCAACCCTCACTGTGCCATGAGAAACCACTTCTTAATCTTCCAACCCGTAATGGCTAACCGTCCCTTCATCAATCTGGACCACCAGTAACTGGCCCACCTCTCCATACCTGTCCCCCGTCTTCCTCCCTCCCTGTCTGGTCTGTCTGGCCTTGGACCACCAGTAACTGGCCCACCTCTCCATACCTGTCCCCCGTCTTCCTCCCTCCCTGTCTGGTCTGTCTGGCCTTGGACCACCAGTAACTGGCCCACCTCTCCAGACATGTCCCCCGTCTTCCTCCCTCCCTGTCTGGTCTGTCTGGCATTTGAACCACCAGTAACTGGCCCACCTCTCCAGACCTGTCCCCCGTCTTCCTCCCTCCCTGTCTGGTCTGTCTGGCCTTGGACCACCAGTAACTGGCCCACCTCTCCAGACCTGTCCCCCGTCTTCCTCCCTCCCTGTCTGGTCTGTCTGGCCTTGGACCACCAGTAACTGGCCCACCTCTCCATACCTGTCCCCCGTCTTCCTCCCTCCCTGTCTGGTCTGTCTAGCCTTGGACCACCAGTAACTGGCCCACCTCTCCATACCTGTCCCCCGTCTTCCTCCCTCCCTGTCAGGTCTGTCTGGCCTTGGACCACCAGTAACTGGCCCAACTCTCCAGACATGTCCCCCGTCTTCCTCCCTCCCTGTCTGGTCTGTCTGGCATTTGAACCACCAGTAACTGGCCCACCTCTCCAGACCTGTCCCCCGTCTTCCTCCCTCCCTGTCTGGTCTGTCTGGCCTTGGACCACCAGTAACTGGCCCACCTCTCCAGACCTGTCCCCCGTCTTCCTCCCTCCCTGTCTGGTCTGTCTGGCCTTGGACCACCAGTAACTGGCCCACCTCTCCATACCTGTCCCCCGTCTTCCTCCCTCCCTGTCTGGTCTGTCTGGCATTTGAACCACCAGTAACTGGCCCACCTCTCCAGACCTGTCCCCCGTCTTCCTCCCTCCCTGTCTGGTCTGTCTGGCCTTGAACCACCAGTAACTGGCCCACCTCTCCATACCTGTCCCCCGTCTTCCTCCCTCCCTGTCTGGTCTGTCTAGCCTTGGACCACCAGTAACTGGCCCACCTCTCCATACCTGTCCCCCGTCTTCCTCTCTCCCTGTCTGGTCTGTCTAGCCTTGGACCACCAGTAACTGGCCCACCTCTCCAGACCTGTCCCCCGTCTTCCTCCCTCCCTGTCTGGTCTGTCTGGCCTTGGCGGCCGTTGTTTCTCCAGCCCAGACAGATAATCTCATTGTTGATGTTGAACACTGTGTGTGTGTGTGTGTGTGTGTGTGTGTGTGTGTGTGTGTGTGTGTGTGTGTGTGTGTGTGTGTGTGTGTGTGTGTGTGTGTGTGTGTGTGTGTGTGTGTGTGTGTGTGTGTGTTTTACTGGAGGCTCTATGAGCAAAGTGAGAAAAAAACACCTCATTTATTTTTTCTCCGTACCCATAGCAACTCCAGGTGAATGATGGTGTGTGTGTGCTAGTGGGACTGTATGCGCCTGTATGTTGTTTAACTTTAGCTCCCCTCTCCCAATCCACCCTGGGGAAAACAAAATCATTGATTACCCTTCAGGTGTTGAATAAATCTCACTAAGAGGTCCACAAAAATATCCCTGGCCTACTGTGTCTAGGTCTCTCTCTCTCTCTCAATTACATTTCTATTTAAGGGGCTTTATTGGCATGGGAGACATATGTTAACATTGCCAAAGCAAGTGAAATAGATAATAAAATAAAGTGAAATCAAACAATTGTTTGAATAAAGACAGACATCTCTCTCCTTCTCTGCCTCAACCTCCCTTCTTCCACCATCATTCTGTCATTTGTGTCCTCCTCTCTCCTCATGTCCTCTCTCCTCATGTCCTCTCTCCTCATGTTCTCTGTCCCGTCCTCTGTCCTGTCCTCCACATGGTCCTGTTAACAGCAGACTGACAGACAGAGCAGTCTTGTGTTCAGTGATTGGGCCACTCAACCAAGGCCCTCTCAGCCATTAAACATCCCCACTGATGAGCTCAGAACAGGGCTGAGGTCCATGAGCCCGTCATGCCCGGCTCAGCTTACCCCCAGAGTGGAAGCAGGTGGAAACTATCCAGCACCGGAATGGCCGACTAAATGTTAAAGAGTCATATCCTGGCTCCTTCAGTGTGACATTTGCACACGTCAGGGGACATGTAAAATGGAGTTCCTTGACAAGTGCTCTGTCTAATGCGAAACTTGATAATGGTCGTACAGAAAGACAGACATAAAAACTCACACTCACGCACACACACCTAAATGACAACTGTAGTAGACACACACACACCTAAATGACAACTGTAGTAGACACACACACACACACCTAAATGACAACTGTAGTAGACACACACACACACACACCTAAATGACAACTGTAGTAGACACACACACACACCTAAATGACAACTGTAGTAGACACACACACACACACACCTAAATGACAACTGTAGTAGACACACACACACACCTAAATGACAACTGTAGTAGACACACACACACACACACCTAAATGACAACTGTAGTAGACACACACACACACCTAAATGACAACTGTAGTAGACACACAAACACACACAGACACATCAACAAAATAATAATGCATAATAGTAATTTTCACAAGAACAACTTCAAATTCCCATTGATTTCATGGACAATAGCTGTGGTACCTCTCCTGTGTCTGTGCTGTACTGTGGTCCCTCTCCATCAGGCAGTCTGATAGTCCATGGCAGACAGAGGAGACTGTAATGACCTTTCTCTCCAGCAGGCAGTCTGATAGTCCATGGCAGACAGAGGAGACTGTAATGACCTTTCTCTCCAGCAGGCAGTCTGATAGTCCATGGCAGACATAGGAGACTGTAATGACCTTTCTCTCCAGCAGGCAGTCTGATAGTCCATGGCATACAGAGGAGACTGCAATGACCTTTCTCTCCATCAGGCAGTCTGATAGTCCATGGCAGACAGAGGAGACTGTAATGACCTTTCTCTCCAGCAGGCAGTCTGATAGTCCATGGCAGACAGAGGAGACAGTAATGACCTTTCTCTCCAGCAGGCAGTCTGATAGTCCATGGCAGACAGAGGAGACTGTAATGACCTTTCTCTCCAGCAGGCAGTCTGATAGTCCATGGCAGACAGAGGAGACTGTAATGACCTTTCTCTCCAGCAGGCAGTCTGATAGTCCATGGCAGACAGAGGAGACTGTAATGACCTTTCTCTCCAGCAGGCAGTCTGATAGTCCATGGCATACAGAGGAGACTGTAATGACCTTTCTCTCCATCAGGCAGTCTGATAGTCCATGGCAGACAGAGGAGACTGTAATGACCTTTCTCTCCAGCAGGCAGTCTGATAGTCCATGGCAGACAGAGGAGACAGTAATGACCTTTCTCTCCATCAGGCAGTCTGATAGTCCATGGCAGACAGAGGAGACAGTAATGACCTTTCTCTCCAGCAGGCAGTCTGATAGTCCATGGCAGACAGAGGAGACTGTAATGATCTTTCTCTCCATCAGGCAGTCTGATAGTCCATGGTAGACAGAGGAGACTGTAATGATCTTTCTCTCCATCAGACAGTCTGATAGTCCATGGCAGACAGAGGAGACTGTAATGATCTTTCTCTCCATCAGGCAGTCTGATAGTCCATGGCAGACAGAGGAGACTGTAATGATCTTTCTCTCCATCAGGCAGTCTGATAGTCCATGGCAGACAGAGGAGACTGTAATGATCTTTCTCTCCATCAGGCAGTCTGATAGTCCATGGCAGACAGAGGAGACTGTAATGACCTTTCTCTCCAGCAGGCAGTCTGATAGTCCATGGCAGACAGAGGAGACAGTAATGACCTTTCTCTCCAGCAGGCAGTCTGATAGTCCATGGCAGACAGAGGAGACAGTAATGACCTTTCTCTCCAGCAGGCAGTCTGATAGTCCATGGCAGACAGAGGAGACTGTAATGATCTTTCTCTCCAGCAGGCAGTCTGATAGTCCATGGCAGACAGAGGAGACAGTAATGACCTTTCTCTCCATCAGGCAGTCTGATAGTCCATGGCAGACAGAGGAGACTGTAATGACCTTTCTCTCCAGCAGGCAGTCTGATAGTCCATGGCAGACAGAGGAGACTGTAATGACCTTTCTCTCCATCAGGCAGTCTGATAGTCCATGGCAGACAGAGGAGACTGTAATGACCTTTCTCTCCAGCAGGCAGTCTGATAGTCCATGGCAGACAGAGGAGACTGTAATGACTTTTCTCTCCATCAGGCAGTCTGATAGTCCATGGCAGACAGAGGAGACTGTAATGACCTTTCTCTCCAGCAGGCAGTCTGATAGTCCATGGCAGACAGAGGAGACAGTAATGACCTTTCTCTCCAGCAGGCAGTCTGATAGTCCATGGCAGACAGAGGAGACTGTAATGACCTTTCTCTCCAGCAGGCAGTCTGATAGTCCATGGCAGACAGAGGAGACTGTAATGACCTTTCTCTCCAGCAGGCAGTCTGATAGTCCATGGCAGACAGAGGAGACAGTAATGACCTTTCTCTCCAGCAGGCAGTCTGATAGTCCATGGCAGACAGAGGAGACTGTAATGACCTTTCTCTCCAGCAGGCAGTCTGATAGTCCATGGCAGACAGAGGAGACTGTAATGATCTTTCTCTCCAGCAGGCAGTCTGATAGTCCATGGCAGACAGAGGAGACTGTAATGACATTTCTCTCCAGCAGGCAGTCTGATAGTCCATGGCAGACAGAGGAGACTGTAATGACCTTTCTCTCCAGCAGGCAGTCTGATAGTCCATGGCAGACAGAGGAGACTGTATTGACCTTTCTCTCCAGCAGGCAGTCTGATAGTCCATGGCAGACAGAGGAGACAGTAATGACCTTTCTCTCCAGCAGGCAGTCTGATAGTCCATGGCATACAGAGGAGACAGTAATGACCTTTCTCTCCAGCAGGCAGTCTGATAGTCCATGGCAGACAGAGGAGACAGTAATGACCTTTCTCTCCAGCAGGCAGTCTGATAGTCCATGGCAGACAGAGGAGACAGTAATGACCTTTCTCTCCAGCAGGCAGTCTGATAGTCCATGGCAGACAGAGGAGACTGTAATGACCTTTCTCTCCAGCAGGCAGTCTGATAGTCCATGGCAGACAGAGGAGACTGTAATGACCTTTCTCTCCAGCAGGCAGTCTGATAGTCCATGGCAGACAGAGGAGACAGTAATGATCTTTCTCTCCAGCAGGCAGTCTGATAGTCCATGGTAGACAGAGGAGACTGTAATGACCTTTCTCTCCAGCAGGCAGTCTGATAGTCCATGGCAGACAGAGGAGACTGTAATGACCTTTCTCTCCAGCAGGCAGTCTGATAGTCCATGGTAGACAGAGGAGACTGTAATGACCTTTCTCTCCAGCAGGCAGTCTGATAGTCCATGGTAGACAGAGGAGACTGTAATGACCTTTCTCTCCAGCAGGCAGTCTGATAGTCCATGGTAGACAGAGGAGACAGTAATGACCTTTCTCTCCAGCAGGCAGTCTGATAGTCCATTGTAGACAGAGGGGAGACTGTAATGACATTTCTCTCCAGCAGGCAGTCTGATAGTCCATGGCAGACAGAGGAGACTGTAATGATCTTTCTCTCCAGCAGGCAGTCTGATAGTCCATGGCAGACAGAGGAGACTGTAATGACCTTTCTCTCCAGCAGGCAGTCTGATAGTCCATGGCAGACAGAGGAGACTGTAATGACCTTTCTGCTCTTTATCCATGCTGACAAAGCCTGCAGGCTACAGCACACACGCACACACTCACACACACACACGCACATGAACACACACACACTCCACTCTACTGTATCCACTGTACGTATATACAACTGCCTTCAACAAGTACTATGGACACTAAAGAGTATAAACTACCCACTTGCCAAAGACTTCAGAGTATAAACTACCCACTGGCCACAGACATCAGAATATAAACTACCCACTGGGCACAGACATCAGAATATAAACTACCCACTGGCCACAGACATCAGAGTATAAACTACCCACTGGCCACAGACATCAGACTATAAACTACCCACTGGCCACATACATCAGACTATAAACTACCCACTGGCCACAGACATCAGACTCTACACTACCCACTGGCCACAGACATCAGAGTATAAACTACCCACTGGCCACAGACATCAGAGTATAAACTACCCACTGGCCACAGACATCAGAGTATAAACTACCCACTGGCCACAGACATCAGAGTATAAACTACCCACTGGCCACAGACATCAGACTATAAACTACCCACTGGCCACAGACATCAGAGTATAAACTACCCACTGGCCACAGACATCAGAGTATAAACTACCCACTGGCCACAGACATCAGACTATAAACTACCCACTGGCCACAGACATCAGAGTATAAACTACCCACTGGCCACAGACGTCAGAGTATAAACTACCCACTGGCCACAGACATAAGAATATACACTACCCACTGGCCACAGACAATAGACTATAAACTACCCACTGGCCACAGACATCAGAATATAAACTACCCACTGGCCACAGACATCAGAATATACACTACCCACTGGCCACAGACCACAGAGTATAAGCTACCCACTGGCCACAGACCACAGAGTATAAACTACCCACTGGCCACAGACATCAGAGTATAAACTAGCCACTGGCCACAGACTTCAGCGTATACACCACCCACTGGCCACAGACAATAGACTATAAACTACCCACTGGCCACAGATATCAGAGTATAAACTACCCACTGGCCACAGACATCAGACTATAAACTACCCACTGGCCACAGACATCAGAATATACACTACCCACTGGCCACAGATATCAGAGTTAAATTACCCACTGGCCACAGACATCAGAGTATAAACTACCCACTGGCCACAGACATCAGACTATAAACTACCCACTGGCCACAGACGTCAGAGTATAAACTACCCACTGGCCACACACATCAGAATATACACTACCCACTGGCCACAGATATCAGAATATACACTACCCACTGGCCACAGACATCAGAATATAGACTACCCACTGGCCACAGACTTCAGAGTATAAACTACCCACTGGCCACATACATCAGAATATACACTACCCACTGGCCACAGACATCGGAGTATAAACTACCCACTGGCCACAGACATCGGAGTATAAACTACCCACTGGCCACATACATCAGAATATACACTACCCACTGGCCACAGACATCGGAGTATAAACTACCCACTGGCCACATACATCAGAATATACACTACCCACTGGCCACAGACATCGGAGTATAAACTACCCACTGGCCACAGATATCAGAATATACACTACCCACTGGCCACAGACATCAGAATATAGACTACCCACTGGCCACAGACTTCAGAGTATAAACTACCCACTGGCCACATACATCAGAATATACACTACCCACTGGCCACAGACATCGGAGTATAAACTAACCACTGGCCACATACATCAGAATATAGACTACCCACTGGCCACAGGCATCAGCGTATACACTACCCACTGGCCAAACACAAAAGGCTATACACTACCCACTTGCCACAGACATCAGAGTATAAACTACCCACTGGGCACAGACATCAGAATATAAACTACCCACTGGCCACAGACATCAGAGTATAAACTACCCACTGGCCACAGACATCAGAGTATAAACTACCCACTGGGCACAAACTTCAGCGTATAAACTACCCACTGGCCACAGACAATAGACTATAATTTACCCACTGGCCATAGACATCAGAGTATAAACTACCCACTGGCCACAGACATCAGAATATAAACTACCCACTGGCCACAGACAATAGACTATAAACTACCCACTGGCCACAGACATCAGAGTATAAACTACCCACTGGCCACAGACATCAGACTATAAACTACCCACTGGCCACAGACATCAGACTATAAACTACCCACTGGCCACAGACGTCAGAGTATAAACTACCCACTGGCCACACACATCAGAATATACACTACCCACTGGCCACAGATATCAGAATATACACTACGCACTGGCCACAGACATCAGAATATAGACTACCCACTGGCCACAGACTTCAGAGTATAAACTACCCACTGGCCACATACATCAGAATATACACTACCCACTGGCCACAGACATCGGAGTATAAACTACCCACTGGCCACAGACATCGGATTATAAACTACCCACTGGCCACATACATCAGAATATACACTACCCACTGGCCACAGACATCGGAGTATAAACTACCCACTGGCCACATACATCAGAATATACACTACCCACTGGCCACAGACATCGGAGTATAAACTACCCACTGGCCACAGATATCAGAATATACACTACCCACTGGCCACAGACATCAGAATATAGACTACCCACTGGCCACAGACTTCAGAGTATAAACTAACCACTGGCCACATACATCAGAATATACACTACCCACTGGCCACAGACTTCAGCGTATACACTACTCACTGGCCACAGACATCAGAGTATAAACTACCCACTGGCCACAGGCATCAGCGTATACACTACCCACTGGCCAAACACAAAAGGCTATACACTACCCACTTGCCACAGACATCAGAGTATAAACTACCCACTGGGCACAGACTTCAGCGTATAAACTACCCACTGGCCACAGACAATAGACTATAATTTACCGACTGGCCACAGACATCAGAGTATAAACTACCCACTGGCCACAGACATCAGAGTATAAACTACCCACTGGCCACAGACATCAGAGTATAAACTATCCACTGGGCACAAACTTCAGCGTATAAACTACCCACTGGCCACAGACAATAGACTATAATTTACCCACTGGCCATAGACATCAGAGTATAAACTACCCACTGGCCACAGACATCAGAATATAAACTACCCACTGGCCACAGACAATAGACTATAAACTACCCACTGGCCACAGACATCAGAGTATAAACTACCCACTGGCCACAGACATCAGACTATAAACTACCCACTGGCCACAGACATCAGAATATAAACTACCCATTGGCCACAGACATCAGAATATAAACTATCCACTGGCCACAGACATCAGACTATAAACTACCCACTGGCCACAGACATCAGAATATAGACTACCCACTGGCCACAGACTTCAGAGTATAAACTAACCACTGGCCACAGACATCGGAGTATAAACTACCCACTGGCCACAGACTTCAGAGTATAAACTACCCTCTGGCCACATACATCAGAATATACACTACCCACTGGCCACAGACATTGGAGTATAAACTACCCACTGGCCACAGACATGGGAGTATAAACTACCCACTGGCCACAGACATCGGAGTATAAACTACCCACTGGCCACAGACATCAGAATATACACTACCCACTGGCCACAGACAATAGACTATAAACTACCCACTGGCCACAGACATCAGAATATACACTACCCACTGGCCACAGACAATAGACTATAAACTACCCACTGGCCACATACATCAGAATATACACTACCCACTGGCCACAGACATCAGAATATAAACTACCCACTGGCCACAGGCATCAGCGTATACACTACCCACTGGTCAAACACAATAGACTATACACTACCTACTGGCCACAGACATCAGAGTATAAACTACCCACTGGCCACAGGCATCAGCGTATAAACTACCCACTGGCCAAACACAATAGACTATACACTACCCACTGGCCACAGACATCAGAGTATAAACTACCCACTGGGCACAGACTTCAGCGTATAAACTACCCACTGGCCACAGACAATAGACTATAAATTACCCACTGGCCACAGACATCAGAGTATAATCTACCCACTGGCCACAGACATCAAAGTATAAACTACCCACTGGCCACAGACATCAGAGTATAAACTACCCACTGGGCACAGACTTCAGCGTATAAACTACCCACTGGCCACAGACAATAGACTATAAATTACCCACTGGCCACAGACATCAGAGTATAAACTACCCACTGGGCACAGACTTCAGCGTATTAACTACCCACTGGCCACAGACAATAGACTATACACTACCCACTGGCCACAGACATCAGAGTATAAACTACCCACTGGGCACAGACTTCAGCGTATAAACTACCCACTGGCCACAGACAATAGACTATAAATTACCCACTGGCCACAGACATCAGAGTATAATCTACCCACTGGCCACAGACATCAGAGTATAAACTACCCACTGGCCACAGACTTCAGCGTATAAACTACCCACTGGCCACAGACAATAGACTATAAATTACCCACTGGCCACAGAGATCAGAGTATAATCTACCCACTGGCCACAGACATCAGAGTATAAACTACCCACTGGCCACAGACATCAGAGTATAAACTACCCACTGACCACAGACATCAGACTATAAACTACCCACTGGCCACAGACATCAGAGTATAAACTACCCACTGGCCACAGACATCAGAGTATAAACTACCCACTGGCCACAGACATCAGAGTATAAACTACCCACTGGCCACAGACATCAGAGTATAAACTACCCACTGGCCACAGACATCAGAGTATAAACTACCCACTGGCAACAGACATCAGAGTATAAACTACCCACTGGCCACAGACATCAGACTATAAACTACCCACTGGCCACAGACATCAGAGTATAAACTACCCACTGGCCACAGACATCAGAGTATAAACTACCCACTGGCCACAGACATCAGAGTATAAACTACCCACTGGCCACAGACATCAGAGTATAAACTACCCACTGGCCACAGACATCAGAGTATAAACTACCCACTGGCCACAGACATCAGAGTATAAACTACCCACTGGCCACAGACATCAGAGTATAAACTACCCACTGGCCACAGACATCAGAGTATAAACTACCCACTGGCCACAGACATCAGAGTATAAACTACCCACTGGCCACAGACATCAGTTGATTTACATTTGGTTGAGTTGATACATAAATTGTCACCATGTCATTGGATGTACATTAACAGTTGGGTGATAGAAAGATGAAATTCTCCTACATTGGATACAAATCCTATCAGTTTCCCATGTTCCCCAGTGGGTAGGCTCTTCCTATTCCTTTGGAAGTGTTTGTGAGTAAGTGTTTGTGAAAGGACATCTGAAATGACTGGTGTGTTTTTGAAGGGAGAATTGTCTGTAATTCAATTGTGATATATAGAAGATATAAAAGCCGTATGTGAAATAGAACAGCTGAAATGATGGATTGTCTTTGAAGGACGGTTGTAGTGTTTTCTAACGTAGTGACGTAGCAGTGTGTGACGGACAGCTCTTCTACGTTCCACTGTTTGAGGATTAGAGGGGAGAAATATGCTTATGGAATATAGTGAATAAAACATGAGTCCTATTCAGGAGATGATGCGTGAGTGATGTGTTGGAGCTGTTGAACTGGCATTTCTCTCTGACTGAGGGAAATTCCTGCCACATTCAGCTTGAGATGGATACAGACTTTTTCAGAGAAATGTTAAAGTTTTCCACTGTCTTAAATATCAAAAATTTACTTTTCAAGTGACTGTAAATGCCTTCTCTAATTTCAGACCCAACAGGTCATTTGAATCGGAGCGATGGATCGTTATTCTGATTAGATTCTCATTACTTAATATTAGGTGTTGAGCGTGCCATTTTCAGGGAGCGTCATGAGTGTGTGTGTTTATGTGTGTGTGCATTCCTGCTTTCTTACATGGGTTTGTGTGCATTGCTTATGTGCATTGTGTGTGTGTGTGTGTGTGTGTGTGTGTGTGTGTGTGTGTGTGTGTGTGTGTGTGTGTGTGTGTGTGTGTGTGTGTGTGTGTGTGTGTGTGTGTGTGTGTGTGTGTGTGTGTGTGTGTGTGTGTGTGTGTGTGTGTGTGTGGTTGTCATATTATTAGTGCTTATTGCAGCAGTCGGACAGCTCAGGGAGATTGCCTATCACTGGTGACCTAATGGCTCGTAAAGAAACACGACGTGTCCCTCACAGGTGTCAGTGGAAATAAGCAGGTGAAAATAGCCTGTGTTGTCGGTAATGAGGTGCTGTGATGTTTGTGCTTCCCTGTCAGACTGAGGAACAGCTACATGGAAATGAGATGAAAACACAGCCACAGACCCAGACAAACCCAGACACAGACTAACCCAGACAGACACAGACAGACCCGGGTGAAGGAGCATTAAGGGAAATGAGTTGGGAACTACATTTCCATTTGAGTCATTTAGCAGACGTTCTTATCCAGAGCCACTTACAGCGCCTTTGGAAACTATTCAGACCCCTTGACTTTTTCCACAATTTATTCTAAAATGTATTACATTTTTATTTCCCCATCATCAATCTACACACAATACTCAATAATTTTCACGACTTCCGCCGAAGTTGTTCCCTCTCCTTGTTTGGGCGGCGTTCGGCGGTCGACGTCACCGGCTTTCTAGTCACCACCGATCCATGTTTCTTTTCTTTTTGTTTTGTCTTCATTGTACACACCTGGTTTCCATTCCAGAATCATGTTCCTTATTTAACCCTCTGGCTTCCCCTGTTGTTTTGTGCATGACTGTGTTTGTCAAGTGGTTCCGTGTACATGTTCTGGATTGTTTATGTTTATCCTTGTTGGGTTATTGTTGACATTGAGTAAAGATCGTAACGTTACTCCTACCTGTGTCCTGCGCCTGACTCCGCTTCATTCCATTCACCCGGAACACTGACAATAATGACACAGCAAAAACTTTTTATTTTTTTCATTTTGGGAAATTTATTAAAAATATTTTTAAAAATAACACATTTACATAAGTATTCAGACCCTTTACTCAGGACTTTGTGGTAGCACCTTTGGCAGCAATTACAGCCTTGAGTCTTCTTGGGTATGACTCTACAAGCTTGGCACACCTGTATCTGGGTTAGTTTTTCCCATTCTTCTCTGCTGATCCTATAAAGCTCTGTCAGGTTGGATGGGGAGTGTTGCCATTTAAACACAGATTGTTTCTTTACATAACAAGGAAGTCGTACCAGAACCCCCCCCCAGCAGTAATCCTCTGGTCTCCTCTCCATGCTGCCACTTGGCCGTAGTGCACTGGATTAGCAGATCTGACTATTGATAAAGATGACAGACGACACCCTCATTACCTCTGACAAGCACTTCTCCTCCAGCTTATATGAAGATGGAATCATATTCATGTTGGAAAAGGGGATGAAGATGTAGCGAGCAGAGATGTGTGGAGCGGGGGGGGGGAGGGGGGAGGATCATGTGGAAGGGGGGAGTGAGAAGGTCTGTTCACGTGGTACGTGGTATGTGGGTTGGGGGCTGTGGCGTCTTGTCGTCCGTGGTTGCGGTGGGGGTGTGAAACACCCAGACAGAGGGGGGCGAGATGGGGTGAGTGAAAGTGAGAGAACGGTAAGTGGGTGTATAGAATGTAGAATAATGTATGTGAAGACGTGGGGTAGGTCTGATGGGGTGGAGGTGTAAATGAGATTATGTTTGTACGGGATGTATGTGAAGATGTGGGGTAGGGGTGATGGGAGTAGAGGTGTGAATGGGATTGTGTTGGTAGGGGATGAATGTGAAAGGGATGGTGATTGCAAGTGTGTGTGTGTGTGTGTGTGTGTGTGTGTGTGTGTGTGTGTGTGTGTGTGTGTGTGTGTGTGTGTGTGTGTGTGTGTGTGTGTGTGTGTGTGTGTGTGTGTGTGTGTGTGTGTGTGTGTGTGTGTGTGTGTGTGTGTGTGTGTGTGTGTGTGTGTGTGTGTGTGTGTGTGTGTGCGTGTGGAAGACATGGTCACGACGCTGTGAGTCTCTCTGTGTGTGTGGTTGGTGTTGAGGCTGTCAGCTCTCTGCATGTGTAATCTCCCGTAGTGAAGCCACTGTCGTCTCTGCTCAGACAACAAGATGCTAAGGTATCTAACGCAGTTGTGGCTGGCTGTCACATTGGGGTTGACACAGCAGACTATGGGAAAGCCTGGTCAATGGCTGCGCCTGACCAACACATCAAAAAATGAGTGGTGCAGCGGTCTAAGGCGGTGCAGCGGTCTAAGGCACTCAGTGCTAGAGGCATCATTACAGACTCTGGTTCGACTCCAGGCTGTATCACATCTGGCTGTGATTGGGAGTCCCATAAGGCGCCGCACAATTGGCCCAGTGTCGTTAGGGTTTGGCCGGGGTAGGTTGTCAATATAAATAAGAATTTGTTCTTAACTGAATTGTGTGTGGAAAGGGTGATGCTGAGCGAGAAAGTAGAGAAAGAATCCTGCATTATTTCCAATGTACAAGAGATATGAAGAGACAGAGGAGGTGGAAGCTAGGCCAGCGAGAGACTTCTGAACTCATTCAAATGTACAAGAACCCAACAGACGATGTAGGTGCAAGCCTTTAGCTGAGCAATGGAGAGAGAAACCAGGAAAGAAAGTGAGAGAGAGAGAGAGAGAGAGAGTCCAGCTCCATGCTGGTCTTTAATGAGGAGCAGGGAATCCTATTAGGGAGATAAGATGGAGGCGCCTCTCATAAAACAGCCATTCACATCCCTCCCTGAAGATCTCTTTATGAGCATGCTCATATTTTTAACAAGAGCCAGAGAGGGGGCCTCGGAGCCCCGCAGGCAGCACAGCAGAGCTCAACACAGCCACACGCCTGGTGAACTCTGGGGAGAGGAGGGAGATTCATGGCTCCCACTGGTAGGCTGCTAGCGTACATCTACCACTATTCTTCTGCTTTTTGCTCTTTGGACTGCCATTTTGTGGGTACCTCATTCTCCCTCTCCCTCTCCCTCTCCCTCTCCCTCTCCCTCTCCCTCTCCCTCTCCCTCTCCCTCTCTCCTCTCCCTCTCCTCTCTCTCCTCTCCTCCCTCTCCTCTCTCTCTCTCTCTCTCTCCTCTCTCCCTCTCCTCTCCCTCTCCCTCTCCCTCTCCCTCTCCCTCTCCCTCTCCTCTCCCTCTCTCTCCCTCTCCCTCTCCCTCTGTCTCTGCCTCTCTCTCTCTCTCTCTCTCGTTCTCCATCTTGCTATCTCTCTCTCTCTTTCTCTCACCCTTTGTCGTGCCTGACTTAAGGAGCTCTAAAACGAGGACATCTGGCACATCTACTCCCCACACTGAATTTATGTTTGGCAGGTTTGTTTGGGCCTGCAGAAAGGCAACCGTTGGATAAAGCTCCAGTCTGGGTGAGATCCTCCTCTATAAAACTTTGGGATTAGGAAGCAAACACTACTGGCTGTGTGCAGATGGAGCGTTTATGCCCAAAGCTTTGATCCAACACACACTCTACCCTGCAGATGCTGCCTTGGACGGCACTGCCAAAACACAGAGGAGGGGGATGAGAAGAGGAAGAGCAGAAGAAGAGGGATGTACACGGAAACAAAAGCACCACCTCCTAAATCCTAGTGAGACAGAGACAGAGACAGAGAGAGAGAGAGAGAGAGAGAGAGAGAGAGAGAGAGAGAGAGAGAGAGAGAGAGAGAGAGACAGAGACAGAGACAGAGACAGAGACAGAGACAGAGACAGAGACAGAGAGAGAGAGAGAGAGAGAGAGAGAGAGAGAGAGAGAGAGACAGAGAGAGAGAGAGAGACGAGAGAGAGAGAGAGAGAGAGAGGGAGAGAGAGAGAGAGAGGGAGAGAGAGAGAGAGAGATAGCGAGAGAGACAGAGAGAGAGAGAGAGAGAGAGGGAGAGAGAGCGAGAGAGAGAGAGAGAGAGAGACAGAGAGAGAGAGAGGGAGAGAGAGAGAGAGAGAGAGAGGGAGAGGGAGAGGGAGAGAGAGAGAGAGAGCGAGAGAGAGAGAGAGGGAGAGAGAGAGGGGGGGGTGCGAAGGAGAGATGGAGAGAATAGAATTTGTGCCAGTAAAAGATCAGCACTGTGTGTTCAGCAAATCATCTAATCTCAAAGCAGAACAAAGGAAAGACACCTGGAGAGAGAAGAAAGGCAGAGAGCTGAGAGGCGTTAACGAAACAGAAGGACAAATTCTCTTTAGATCGATAGTTCAGTGTCTCTGCCTCAGGCCATTCCCCGGCCATTTTCTCGGCGGGATTCCCGGAGGCTGGGCTCAGCTCGGAATGACGGGATGAACCGGTGGAAGACCAGAACACCCGCTGGGCACTGGTTTCCTCTGCTCAGGACACTGCACTCTGCTATGCCTCATTCAGCCCCGTCTGAAGCACCTTACTGTGTTTAAACATATCATCATTCACTCGCGATATGGGAAAATTGCATGCGGACACAGGGATAATGTTAATATGAGCTGTTTACACACACTATGGGAGCGTTCACTGATTCAGAATGTTCTCAGCGGTGGGCTTCCTTGAAATGTAATGTTAGTGATGTGCTTTGCTGCTACTGTTGTTGTTGTTTATATGCTGCTTGAAGGTCAGGTTTGACCTGAAATAGACCTGCCACTTTGAAGGTCAAAATTGTATCCACATTTTCAAAGCACATTAATATTAAGAGATTGAAGGACAGAGAGAGATAGTGAGATTGAAGGACAGAGAGAGATAGTGAGATTGAAGGACAGAGAGAGATAGTGAGATTGAAGGACAGAGAGAGATAGTGGGATTGAAGGTCAGAGAGAGATAGTGAGATTGAAGGTCAGAGAGAGATAGTGAGATTGAAGGACAGAGAGAGATAGTGAGATTGAAGGACAGAGAGAGATAGTGAGATTGAAGGACATAGAGAGATAGTGAGATTGAAGGACAGAGAGAGATAGTGAGATTGAAGGACAGAGAGAGATAGTGAGATTGAAGGACAGAGAGAGATAGTGAGATTGAAGGACAGAGAGAGATAAAGAGAGTAGTATATAACAAATGGAGAATAGTCTTTCATAAAATATTTACTCAAAATGGATTCACACTGTGATTCACAAGTCAAGATAATTTTTGGGGGAACTTATTAGCTCATACCAGACTTGCCTACATTGTACTTCAGTCTCACCTGCCTCTCATTTGGTACACCCTACTGATGAACTGAAAACCCTCTTCCAAAAAGAGAAACCCTTCGGCTGAAATGTCTGGCTGGTTGACGCCGGAAAGTTCCAAGTCTTCAGCTATTCATCTGTAATTCTACTCCCTGCAAAGTCAACCTACCCTTTCTCCTCTCCTGTCTGAGGTTTCAGGGCACGGTATCATTGAAAGGGTGGATTAACGACATGCTGTTTTAGTGAAAGGTAGCTAATCTATGTGCTAATTCAAATTGTTACTCCATGATGCATCAGTTATTAATGCCCAGCTAACTCAATACATCCGTTTATTTAAAGCCACTCTGTGATTAGTACAAGAGAGAAAGTGTCTCTGAAGTTTTGGATATAACCCTCTCCACAAGTAATACTCTGATGATGCGGAAGGGGGGGTAAAAGAGAGAGAGAGAGAGAGAGAGAGAGAGAGAGAGAGAGAGAGAGAGAGAGAGAGAGAGAGAGAGAGAGAGAGAGAGAGAGAGAGAGAGAGAGAGAGAGAGAGAGAGAGAGAAATGGATGTACCCTCCACAAAGAGATTCTGAATATAGGGAAAAAGAGAATAGAGAGAGAAACAGACAGAAGTAGGGTAGACAGTGTCATATTTCCCCATAAGGCTGAATCTGTGTGGAAGGCATTTGAAGGAAAGAGTGATTTATATTCCACATGAGGCTGAAGGAAGAGGGGAAGAGGCTGGGGCTAAGGAAGAGAATATGTCCTCAGGGGATATTAGGGGGAGGTAAGGAGAGTGAAAGTAATATTTCCCACGAGGCATTTGGGGGGAAGCTAAGTGCACTTCTGAAAGTGTGATATTGTCAATGAAGTAGGCTGGAGGCTGAGAAGGAAGGAAGGAGTAAGGGTTGCTAGCTTGAGAGAGAGCAAGAGAGGGAGAGGAGAGAGAGAGAGAGAGAGAGAGAGAGAGAGAGAGAGAGAGAGAGAGAGAGAGAGAGAGAGAGAGAGAGAGAGAGAGAGAGAGAGAAAGAGAAAGAGAGAGAGAGAGAGGGGGGGATAGGAAGAGGGACATGGAGGGAGAGGGAGAGGGAGAGAGAGATAGGAAGAGGGACATGGAGGGAGAGGGAGAGAGAGATAGGAAGAGGGACATGGAGGGAGAGGGAGAGAGAGAGAGAGATAGGAAGAGGGACATGGAGGGAGAGGGAGAGAGAGAGAGAGATAGGAAGAGGGACATGGAGGGAGAGGGAGAGAGAGAGAGAGATAGGAAGAGGGACATGGAGGGAGAGGGAGAGAGAGAGAGAGATAGGAAGAGGGACATGGAGGGAGAGGGAGAGAGAGATAGGAAGAGGGACATGGAGGGAGAGGGAGAGAGAGAGAGAGATAGGAAGAGGGACATGGAGGGAGAGGGAGAGAGAGAGAGAGATAGGAAGAGGGACATGGAGGGAGAGGGAGAGAGAGAGAGAGATAGGAAGAGGGACATGGAGGGAGAGGGAGAGAGAAATAGGAAGAGGGACATGGAGGGAGAGGGAGAGAGAGGCTAAGGACTCGATTCAATACTTATCTCCAAAGTTCAGCACTATAGCGCACTTGAAATGCTATGATTTTCTGATATGCAGTGTTTACCGTGAATGCAGTCTCAGCGAACATGTGAACATTGCCTATTGCGCTGAACTTGATTGAATCAAGTCCTAACTCCCCATCTCATCCATCAAGAAGTTATGGAGAAGACCAAAGGAGTCAAATATATCCACAGTGAAATATATCCATCTCATTGGTTTCTCATTAACAGAGAAGAAAGGCTAGCCTGGTGTCTGTTAAAGGGGTTTTAAGTGGTCGGTGGGAAGAGTGAACAAAGGAGATGGGAAGCTTTTGCCCTCAGAGCAGCACAGAGACAAGGATTATTATTCTGCACCATATTGGCTTAACCCTACCGGTCAAACCGAATACCCAATGGTTACTACATTAAATTAGCAGGAGAGGAGAGAGGGGTGATAATGTGAGGAGAATGGAGCAGGGCCGGTAGGGCATAAGCCACATACTGTAGGGCCCCCCACTTAGGGCCTCCCGGTCGCTAGGGGGCCACCAACCAATTTTTTAAATAAATTCTGGGGGGAACTCAATCAGGGTCTCAAATTACCGTTGAGAGTTAGTTTAGTATAATACACTAGGTGTCATTTCTACATTTCGTTGTGCATTAGCAGTTTATCTCTTGTTATATATCAGTCACTGACAGTCACTCAATTACTCAATTAGCATGTCAGCGAAAAAAATAATTTGATTGGTAAGTTGCTATCTGAACATAATCATGGCCGCATACTGACCGGGCACACAGTGCATGTTCCCAGGTGTCCTGACCTCCAGGGGGCCCCCACAGATTTTGTTAGTCAGATATCATTAACATGGAATAAGTCTTGTCAAAATGTGTCTTGGCAAAAATTGCAGGAAATTAGCTTTAAAACTGCTAAAGATTTCTCTCCACCCCATGGCAAAATGGGTAGAACAGCAGGAAATTAGCTGTAAAAAAAATATTTTTAAATAAATGTATCTCTGCCCCATGGCAAAATGAGTAGAATTGCATGAGATTTGTTATCAAATTGCAGAATTCTGTCCCATGGCATGTCCAGGACGGATGGCCACATTTTTGCAATCTCTGACCCAACTTTGATATTTTGTAATTATAATTGTAATTTATTTGTACTTTATTTTCACTAAATGTATCAACTATAATTTCTTACAACCGACAAGAAGTTTTGAATATCAGATCAGCAGTTACTTACTCCAGTTAATCTGCCCTGGGCTCTCTCTGTACTTCCGACCCAATTTTCGTGCAACCCAAGAGAAAACGTCGGCGTTACAGAGACAGGGGGAGGAGGGATCCTGGTGAGATTAAGGCGAAGGGAAAACCGGCCACCTCTTCCCTCCATTCTACTGGCCAATGTACAGTCACTCGATAATAAGACGGCTGAACTCCAGTCGCGGATTTGCTGCCAAAGGGATTCCTGAAACTGCAATATTCTTTGCTTTTCTGAAATATGGCTCACGGACAAGATACTCCCCATGACTATCTAACTCGATGGATTCTCCCTTCACCAGGCGGACAGGACAGTGGAGTGGGGGAAGTCGAGGGGGGAGGGGTTTCCTCTTTATCAACACCAACTGGTGTTCTAACTCCAGCACGGTGGAACTGTCGACTCGCTGTTCATTTGTCTTCGAATACCTGATGGTCAAATGCCGACCCTTCTACCTCCTGAGGGAGTTTTCAGCTGTTATTGTGAATGTGGATACATTCCACCTCAAGACTAGAAAAATAACAAGCTGGCACTTACATGAACTGTACAAGGCTATAAACAAGCAAAAAAAAACTACATCCAGAGGCTACTTTTCTGGTTGCCGGCAATTTTAATTCTGCTTCACTAAGACACGTGATGCCCAACTTCCATCAACAAGTCCTCAATGCCACTAGGGGCGATAAAGTCCTAGACCACTGTTATTCTACCCACAAGCATACAAGGCCCTCCCTCATCCGTCATTTGGCAAATCAGATCATGACTCCGTACTCCTGCTTCCTGTTTACAAGCAGAAACTCAAACAGGAAGTACCCGTGACACGCTCCGTTGAGAAATGTTCACCAGAATCAGAGATGATCCTACAGGACTGCTTTGCTAGCGCTGATTGGAAATTTGTTATGCGATTCTGCAGATAACATAGACGCGCTATCCACCTCCGTCACCGGGTTCATTAGAAAATGTATCAGCAATGTTGTCACCACAGTGAGGGTTCGCTGCTTCCCCAATCAAAAGCCCTGGATTAACACTGAGGTTGGCGCTAAACTAAAGGACAGGGTTACCACAGACAGAGCTATCATAGACAATCCTGAGGCTACGTCCGAGGACAGGAATAAGTACAAGAAGTCCCATTATGACCTCTGTAGATTCATCAAATGAGCAAAAGGACTATATCGGAATAAGGTGGAATCTTACTACACAGGCTCCGACACCCGCCGCATGTGGCAGGGACTACAGTCCGTTACGGATTACAAAGGACGACCCAACCGTGATCTACCAAAACGATGCCTCTCTACCAGACGAACACAACATTTGTTTATGCACGCTTTTACAACAGCAATATCGTGCTATGTGAGAGGGCCGTCCCCTACCCAGAGGATTGGGTGATCGTGCTCTCTGAGACTGATGTGAAAATGGTCTTTAATCAGGTCAACAACCGCAAGAGCGCAGGGTTCTCGGTATTCCAGGGCACCTTCTCAGAGCTGCACAGAACAGCTGGCAGGCATATTCATAGTAATTTTCATTCTGTAATCCCAAAATGTTTTAAGACGACCACCATCATCCCTGTTCCCAAGAACTCTAAGGCTTCATGCCACAACGACTACCGCCCTATACATTGACTACCGCCCAGTACATCACTGGGGCCGAGCTCCCTGCCATCCAGGACCACTATATCAGGAGGTGTGGTAGGAAGGCCCGGAAAATCATTAAAGACTCCAACCACCCAAGCCATAAACTAGTCTTTCTGCTTCCGCAAGGCAAGCGGTACCGGTGGATCAAGTCTGGCACCAACAGGCTCTTTAACAGCTTCTATCCCCAAGCAGTACGACTGATAAATAGCTAACAAAATAGTTACACGGACTATCTGAGTTGACTTTGTATCTTTATTGACCTTTTTTCTATGCACACTCACAGGGCCCTGCACTCTCACACACACAGTCACTCCATCATCTGCTCACACATATTCACATACATTTTTACAGACTCTACACACACGCACAAACAAGCTGCTGCTACTCTGTTCATCATACATCCTAATGCCTAGTCACCTTACCCTTATACATGGGCTCCAGAGTGGCGCAGCTGTCTAAGGCACTGCATCTCAGTGCCAGAGGTGTCACTACAGACCCTGGTTCCATTCCAGACTGTATCACAGCTGTCTAAGGCACTGCATCTCAGTGCCAGAGGTGTCACTACAGACCCTGGTTCCATTCCAGACTGTATCACAGCTGTCTAAGGCACTGCATCTCAGTGTTAGATGTGTCACTACAGACCCTGGTTCCATTCCAGACTGTATCACAGCTGTCTAAGGCACTGCATCTCAGTGTTAGAGGTGTCACTACAGACCCTGGTTCCATTCCAGACTGTATCACAGCTGTCTAAGGCACTGCATCTCAGTGTTAGAGGTGTCACTACAGACCCTGGTTCCATTCCAGACTGTATCACAGCTGTCTAAGGCACTGCATCTCAGTGTTAGAGGTGTCACTACAGACCCTGGTTCCATTCCCAACTGTATCACAGCTGTCTAAAGCACTGCATCTCAGTGTTAGAGGTGTCACTACAGACCCTGGTTCCATTCCAGACTGTATCACAGCTGTCTAAGGCACTGCATCTCAGTGTTAGAGGTGTCACTACAGACCCTGGTTCCATTCCCAACTGTATCACAGCTGTCTAAAGCACTGCATCTCAGTGTTAGAGGTGTCACTACAGACCCTGGTTCCATTCCAGACTGTATCACAGCTGTCTAAAGCACTGCATCTCAGTGCCAGAGGCTGTTATTGTAAATAGGAATTTGTTCTTAACTGGCTTGCCTAGTTAAAAAATGTAAATACATAGTGTATCTTCCTCCATCACTCCAGTATCCCCGAACATTGTAAATATGGTATTGGAACTGACTTTTCTTCTTGTTCCTCATGCTTTTGTTCTAGTATTATGTGTTATTGATTATTGAATTGTTTGGTTTTGAGTTGCTGTACTTATGCATTTACTGTAGCATTAAAACTTGAAACTTAAAATTTGAATTGCAGAAAGTTTGCTTTAAAATGGCAACATTCTCACTCCTTCCCATGGCAAAATGTGTACAGCTGCATGAAATGAACTATCCACCGTCAAGGTGGGGGGGGGGGGCACAAAAAAATGTTTTGCCTGCGAGGTGAGGGGACCCCCAACCAAATCTCGCTCAAGGCCCGTAAAATGCTTGGGCCGGCCTTGGGATGGGGAGTCAGAGGAGCAATGGAGCAGGAGAGCGGGGGAGGCAGACAGAGAGGGAGAGGGGAAATAGAGTGTAAGAAACAGACACACAAACACACAGAGAAGAGAAGCCCAAAGAAATCTCCTGCGGGTTCTTTGTTTCCTCAGGAGTCCAGATGCTCAGGAAAATAGTGCAACAACAATCCAAGCCACCTCATTCGTGAGGTGTGTGTTTGTGTGTGTGGTTGTGTGTGTGGGGGGGGGGTAAATTGAATCAAATCACATGTTATTTTTCACATGCTTCGTGAACAACATGTGTAGACTAACAGTGAAAAGCTTACTGACGGTGTGAGAGTGAAAAAAAAGAAAAAAAAGAGATTTAAAAAAATAATAATAGAGAAAAATAATAACACAAGAAATAAATACACAATAAGTAATGATAACTTGGCTAAATACACGGGGTATCAGTACCGAGTCTATGTTTTTGTCTCTGTACTGCAACACTTTGGATGTGAAATGATACGATGACTATGAGTTTAAAGTGCACTGTCAGCTTTAATCTGAGAGTATTTTCATCCTTTTTTAAAACTTTATTTATAGATTTTCAGATATGAGAAAAGAAAAACAGTGCAACCCCAACCCCTCATTCCCCCATCCATCCCTCCCTCCCATCCATCCTTACCCCAACCCCTCATTCCCCCATCCATCCCTCCCTCCCATCCATCCATCCTTACCCCAACCCCTCATTCCCCCATCCATCCCTCCCTCCCATCCATCCTTACCCCAACCCCTCATTCCCCCATCCATCCCTCCCTACCCGAACCCCTCATTCCCCCATCCATCACCCAATCCATCCCTCCCATCCATCCATCCCTCCCTACCCCAACCCCTCATTCCCCCATCCATCCCCCCTCCCATCCATCCTTACCCCAACCCCTCATTCCCCCATCCATCCCTCCCTCCCATCCCATCCCTTACCCCAACCCCCTCCATGTCCCCCCATCCATCCCTCCCACCCATCCATCCTTACCCCAACCCCCACATTCCCCCCCATCCCATCCCACCCCACCCCATCCATCCTTACCCCCACCCCCTCAACCCCCCATCCATCCCACCCCACCCCCAACCCCACATTCCCCCACCCACCCACCCCCACCCACCCCTCCCTACCCCCAACCCCTCCACCCCCCCATCCATCCCCCCCACCCATCCATCCCTACCCCCCAACCCCTCATTCCCCCACCCAACCCTCCCAACCCCAACCCCTCATTCCCCCATCCATCACCCCATCCATCCCTCCCATCCAACCCTCCCTACCCCAACCCCTCATTCCCCCATCCATCCCCCCCTCCCATCCATCCTTCTTACACCATACCACTAATATCCCCTACCATTAACCCCTCACATTCATCCATCCTCCACCCACCCTCATCCCCCATCCATCCCACCCTCCCATCCACCTTAACCCCCACCCCAACATTCCCCCCACCCAACCCCCCACCCATCCATCCTTACCCCAACCCCTCATTCCCCCAACCATCCCACCCTCCCATCCATCCTTACCCCAACCCCTCCATCCCCCCACCCATCCCACCCTACCCCAACCCATCATCATTCCCCCAACCATCCCACCATCCATCCCACCCATCCATCCCTCCCCAACCCCAACCCCACATTCCCCCATCCATCCCTCCCCACCCATCCATCCCTACCCCAACCCCTCATTCCCCCATCCATCCCTCCCTACCCACCAACCCCACCCCATCCCCCCACCCATCCCTCCCTCCCATCCATCCATACCCCCCAACCCCTCATTCCCCCACCCATCCCTCTCTCCCATCCATCCTTACCCCAACCCTCATTCCCCTCAACCATCACCCCATCCATCCCTCCCATCCATCCCTCCCTACCCCCAACCCCTCATCCCCCCATCCATCCCCACTCCCATCCATCCTTACCCCAACCCCTCATTCCCCCATCCATACCCTCCCTCCCCATCCATCCTTACCCACCAACCCCTCATCACCCCCCATCCATCCCTCCCTACCCCAACCCCCTCATTCCCCCATCCATCCCTCCCATCCATCCCTCCCTACCCCCAACCCCTCATTCCCCCCATCCATCCCTCCCTCCCCATCCATCCTTACCCCAACCCCTCATTCCCCCATCCATCCCTCCCTACCCCAACCCCTCATTCCCCCATCCATCCCTCCCTCCCATCCATCCTTACCCCAACCCCTCATTCCCCCATCCATCCCTCCCTCCCATCCATCCTTACCCCAACCCCTCATTCCCCCATCCATCCCTCCCTCCCATCCATCCTTACCCCACCCATTCCCCCATCCATCACCCCCATCCATCCCTCCCTCCCATCCATCTTTACCCCAACCCCTCATTCCCCCATCCATCCCTCCCTCCCATCCATCCATACCCCAACCCCTCATTCCCCCATTCCCTCCCATCCATCCCACCACCCTTCCCCTCCCCTTCCCCTCTCATCCCTCCACCCTTCCCTCCCATACCTCCACCCCTCTCTCCCATCCATCCCACCACCCTTCCTTCCCATCCCTCCACCCTTCCCTCCCATACCTCTACTCTTCCCTCCACCCTTCCCTCCCATACCTCCACCCCTCCCTCCCATCCATCCCACCACCCTTCCCTCCTATACCTCCACCCTTCCCTCCCATACCTCCACTCTTCCCTCCCATACCTCCACTCTTCCCTCCCATACCTCCACCCCTCCCTCCCATCCATCCCAACACCCTTCCCTACCATCCCTCCACCCTTCCCTACCATCCCATACCTCCACTCTTCCCTACCATCCCATACCTCCACTCTTCCCTCCACTCTTCCCTCCCATACCTCCACCCCTCCCTCCCATCCATCCCTCCACTCTTCCCTCCCATCCCAACACCCTTCCCTACCATCCCTCCACCCTTCCCTCCCATACCTCCACCCCTCTCTCCCATCCATCCCAAAACCCTTCCCTCTCATCCCTCTACCCTTCCCTCCCATACCTCCACCCCTCCCTCCCATCCATCCCACCACCCTTCCCTCCCATCCCTCCACTCTTCCCTCCTATACCTCCACCCTTCCCTACCATCCCTCCACCCTTCCCTCCCATACCTCCACCCTTCCCTCCCATCCCAACACCCTTCCCTCCCATCCCTCCACTCTTCCCTCCCATCCCAACACCCTTCCCTCCCATACCTCCACTCTTCCCTCCCATACCTCCACCCCTCCCTCCCATCCATCCCAACACCCTTCCCTCCCATCCCTCCACTCTTCCCTCCCATCGCTCCACCCTTCCCTCCCATCCATCCCTCCACTCTTCCCTCCCATCCCTCCACCCTTCCCTACCATCCCTCCACTCTTCCCTCCCATCCCTCCACTCTTCCCTCCCATCCCTCCACCCTTCCCTCCCATCCATCCCTTCACTCTTCCCATCCATCCCACCACCCTTCCCTCCCATCCCTCCACTCTTCCCTCCCATCCCTCCACTCTTCCCTCCCATCCCTCCACCCTTCCCTCCCATCCATCCCTCCACTCTTCCCTCCCATCCCTCCACCCTTCCCTCCCATCCATCCCTCCACTCTTCCCTCCCATCCCTCCACCCTTCCCTACCATCCCTCCACCCTTCCCTCCCATACCTCCACCCCTCTCTCCCATCCATCCCAAAACCCTTCCCTCTCATCCCTCTACCCTTCCCTCCCATACCTCCACCCCTCCCTCCCATCCATCCCACCACCCATCCCCTCCCATACCTCCACTCTTCCCTCCCATACCTCCACCCCTCCCTCCCATCCATCCCAACACCCTTCCCTCCCATACCTCCACTCTTCCCTCCCATCCCTCCACCCTTCCCTCCCATACCTGCACTCTTCCCTCCACTCTTCCCTCCCATACCTCCACCCATCCCTCCCATACCTCCAACCTTCCCTCCCATACCTCCACCCTTCCCTCCCATACCTCCACTCTTCCCTCCCATACCTCCACCCTTCCCTCCCATACCTCCACCCTTCCCTCCCATACCTGCACTCTTCCCTCCACTCTTCCCTCCCATACCTCCACTCTTCCCTCCCATACCTCCACCCTTCCCTCCCATACCTCCACCCTTCCCTCCCATACCTCCACCCTTCCCTCCCATACCTCCACTCTTCCCTCCCATACCCTCCACCCTTCCCTCCCATCCCTCCACCCTTCCCTCCCATACCTCCACCCTTCCCTCCCATACCTCCACTCTTCCCTCCCATCCCTCCACCCTTCCCTCCCATACCTCCACCCTTCCCTCCCATACCTCCACTCTTCCCTCCCATCCCTCCACCCTTCCCTCCCATACCTCCACCCTTCCCTCCCATACCTCCACTCTTCCCTCCCATCCCTCCACCCCTTCCCTCCCATACCTCCACCCTTCCCTCCCATACCTCCACTCTTCCCTCCCATCCCTCCACCCTTCCCTCCCATACCTCCACCCTTCCCTCCACTCTTCCCTCCCATCCCTCCACTCTTCCTCCCATACCTGCACTCTTCCCTCCCATACCTGCACTCTTCCCTCCCATCCCTCCACCCTTCCCTCCCATCCCTCCACCCTTCCCTACCATCCCATACCTCCACTCTTCCCTCCACTCTTCCCTCCCATCCCTCCACTCTTCCCTCCCATACCTCCACTCTTCCCTCCCATCCCTCCACCCTCCCTCCCATACCTCCACTCTTCCCTCCCATCCCTCCACCCTTCCCTCCCATCCCTCCACCCTTCCCTCCCATACCTCCACTCTTCCCTCCCATCCCTCCACCCTTCCCTCCCATACCTGCACTCTTCCCTCCCATACCTCCACTCTTCCCTCCCATACCTGCACTCTTCCCTCCCATACCTCCACCCTTCCCTCCCATACCTCCACTCTTCCCTCCCATCCCTCCACCCTTCCCTCCCATACCTCCACCCTTCCCTCCCATACCTCCACTCTTCCCTCCCATCCCTCCACCCTTCCCTCCCATACCTCCACTCTTCCCTACCATCCCATACCTCCACTCTTCCCTCCACCCTTCCCTCCCATACCTCCACCCCTCCCTCCCATCCATCCCTCCACTCTTCCCTCCCATCCCAACACCCTTCCCTACCATCCCTCCACCCTTCCCTCCCATACCTCCACCCCTCTCTCCCATCCATCCCAAAACCCTTCCCTCTCATCCCTTTACCCTTCCCTCCCATACCTCCACCCCTCCCTCCCATCCATCCCACCACCCATCCCTCCCATACCTCCACTCTTCCCTCCCATACCTCCACCCCTCCCTCCCATCCATCCCAACACCCTTCCCTCCCATACCTCCACTCTTCCCTCCCATCCCTCCACTCTTCCCTCCCATACCTCCACTCTTCCCTCCCATACCTGCACTCTTCCCTCCCATACCTCCACTCTTCCTCCGATACCTCCACTCTTCCCTCCCATACCTGCACTCTTCCCTCCCATACCTCCACCCTTCCCTCCCATACCTCCACCCTTCCCTCCCATACCTCCACCCCTCCCTCCCATCCATCCCTCCACTCCTCCCTCCCATCCATCCCTCCACTCTTCCCTCCCATCCCTCCACTCTTCCCTCCCATACCTGCACTCTTCCCTCCCATACCTCCACCCTTCCCTCCCATACCTCCACTCTTCCCTCCCATCCCTCCACCCTTCCCTCCCATACCTCCACCCTTCCCTCCCATACCTCCACTCTTCCCTCCATCCCTCCACCCTTCCCTCCCATACCTCCACCCTTCCCTCCCATACCTCCACTCTTCCCTCCCATCCCTCCACCCTTCCCTCCCATACCTCCACCCTTCCCTCCCATACCTCCACCCCTCCCTCCCATCCATCCCTCCACCCCTCCCTCCCATCCATCCCTCCACTCTTCCCTCCCATCCCTCCACCCTTCCCTCCCATCCATCCCTCCACTCTTCCCTCCCATCCCTCCACCCTTCCCTACCATCCCTCCACCCTTCCCTCCCATACCTCCACCCCTCTCTCCCATCCATCCCAAAACCCTTCCCTCTCATCCCTCTACCCTTCCCTCCCATACCTCCACCCCTCCCTCCCATCCATCCCACCACCCATCCCTCCCATACCTCCACTCTTCCCTCCCATACCTCCACCCCTCCCTCCCATCCATCCCAACACCCTTCCCTCCCATACCTCCACTCTTCCCTCCCATCCCTCCACCCTTCCCTCCCATACCTGCACTCTTCCCTCCACTCTTCCCTCCCATACCTCCACCCATCCCTCCCATACCTCCACCCTTCCCTCCCATACCTCCACCCTTCCCTCCCATACCTCCACTCTTCCCTCCCATACCTCCACCCTTCCCTCCCATACCTCCACCCTTCCCTCCCATACCTGCACTCTTCCCTCCACTCTTCCCTCCCATACCTCCACTCTTCCCTCCCATACCTCCACCCTTCCCTCCCATACCTCCACCCTTCCCTCCCATACCTCCACCCTTCCCTCCCATACATCCACTCTTCCCTCCCATACCTCCACCCTTCCCTCCCATCCCTCCACCCTTCCCTCCCATACCTCCACCCTTCCCTCCCATACCTCCACTCTTCCCTCCCATCCCTCCACCCTTCCCTCCCAAACCTCCACCCTTCCCTCCCATACCTCCACTCTTCCCTCCCATCCCTCCACCCTTCCCTCCCATACCTCCACCCTTCCCTCCCATACCTCCACTCTTCCCTCCCATCCCTCCACCCTTCCCTCCCATACCTCCACCCTTCCCTCCCATACCTCCACTCTTCCCTCCCATCCCTCCACTCTTCCCTCCCATACCTGCACTCTTCCCTCCCATACCTGCACTCTTCCCTCCCATCCCTCCACCCTTCCCTCCCATCCCTCCACCCTTCCCTACCATCCCATACCTCCACTCTTCCCTCCACTCTTCCCTCCCATCCCTCCACTCTTCCCTCCCATACCTCCACTCTTCCCTCCCATCCCTCCACCCTTCCCTCCCATACCTCCACTCTTCCCTCCCATCCCTCCACCCTTCCCTCCCATCCCTCCACCCTTCCCTCCCATACCTCCACTCTTCCCTCCCATCCCTCCACCCTTCCCTCCCATACCTGCACTCTTCCCTCCCATACCTCCACTCTTCCCTCCCATACCTGCACTCTTCCCTCCCATACCTCCACCCTTCCCTCCCATACCTCCACTCTTCCCTCCCATCCCTCCACCCTTCCCTCCCATACCTCCACCCTTCCCTCCCATACCTCCACTCTTCCCTCCCATCCCTCCACCCTTCCCTCCCATACCTCCACTCTTCCCTACCATCCCATACCTCCACTCTTCCCTCCACCCTTCCCTCCCATACCTCCACCCCTCCCTCCCATCCATCCCTCCACTCTTCCCTCCCATCCCAACACCCTTCCCTACCATCCCTCCACCCTTCCCTCCCATACCTCCACCCCTCTCTCCCATCCATCCCAAAACCCTTCCCTCTCATCCCTTTACCCTTCCCTCCCATACCTCCACCCCTCCCTCCCATCCATCCCACCACCCATCCCTCCCATACCTCCACTCTTCCCTCCCATACCTCCACCCCTCCCTCCCATCCATCCCAACACCCTTCCCTCCCATACCTCCACTCTTCCCTCCCATCCCTCCACTCTTCCCTCCCATACCTCCACTCTTCCCTCCCATACCTGCACTCTTCCCTCCCATACCTCCACTCTTCCCTCCGATACCTCCACTCTTCCCTCCCATACCTGCACTCTTCCCTCCCATACCTCCACCCTTCCCTCCCATACCTCCACCCTTCCCTCCCATACCTCCACCCCTCCCTCCCATCCATCCCTCCACCCCTCCCTCCCATCCATCCCTCCACTCTTCCCTCCCATCCCTCCACTCTTCCCTCCCATACCTGCACTCTTCCCTCCCATACCTCCAGCCTTCCCTCCCATACCTCCACTCTTCCCTCCCATCCCTCCACCCTTCCCTCCCATACCTCCACCCTTCCCTCCCATACCTCCACTCTTCCCTCCCATCCCTCCACCCTTCCCTCCCATACCTCCACCCTTCCCTCCCATACCTCCACTCTTCCCTCCCATCCCTCCACCCTTCCCTCCCATACCTCCACCCTTCCCTCCCATACCTCCACTCTTCCCTCCCATCCCTCCACCCTTCCCTCCCATACCTCCACCCTTCCCTCCCATACCTCCACTCTTCCCTACCATCCCATACCTGCACTCTTCCCTCCACTCTTCCCATCCATCCCTCCACCCCTCTCTCCCATCCCTCCCATCCCTCCACTCTTCCCTCCCATACCTCCACTCTTCCCTCCCATACCTCCACCCCTTTCTCCCATCCCTCCCATCCCTCCACCCTTCCCTCCCATACCTCCACCCTTCCCTCCCATACCTGCACTCTTCCCTCCACTCTTCCCATCCATCCCTCCACCCCTCTCTCCCATCCCTCCCATCCCTCCACTCTTCCCTCCCATACTTCCACTCTTCCCTCCCATACCTCCACCCCTCTCTCCCATCCCTCCCATCCCACCACCCATCCCTCTCATCCCTCCACCCTTCCCTCCCATACCTCCACCCCTCCCTCCCATCCATCCCACCACCCTTCCCTCCCATCCCTCCACCCTTCCCTCCCATACCTCCACCCTTCCCTACCATCCCTCCACCCTTCCCTCCCATACCTCCACTCTTCCCTCCCATCCCTCCACCCTTCCCTCCCATACCTCCACCCTTCCCTCCCATACCTCCACTCTTCCCTCCCATCCCTCCACCCTTCCCTCCCATCCCTCCACCCTTCCCTCCCATCCCTCCACCCTTCCCTCCCATACCTCCACCCTTCCCTCCCATCCCTCCACCCTTCCCTCCCATACCTCCACTCTTCCCTCCCATACCTGCACTCTTCCCTCCCATCCCTCCACCCTTCCCTCCCATACCTGCACTCTTCCCTCCCATCCCTCCACCCTTCCCTCCCATACCTCCACCCTTCCCTCCCATACCTGCACTCTTCCCTCCCATCCCTCCACTCTTCCCTCCCATACCTCCACTCTTCCCTCCACTCTTCCCTCCCATACCTCCACTCTTCCCTCCACTCTTCCCTCCCATACCTCCACCCTTCCCTCCCATACCTCCACCCTTCCATCCCATACCTCCACTCTTCCCTCCCATACCTCCACCCTTCCATCCCATACCTCCACCCTTCCCTCCCATACCTCCACCCTTCCCTCCCATACCTCCACCCTTCCCTCCCATACCTCCACCCTTCCATCCCATACCTCCACTCTTCCCTCCCATACCTCCACCCTTCCATCCCATACCTCCACCCTTCCCTCCCATACCTCCACCCTTCCCTCCCATCCCTCCACCCTTCCCTCCCATACCTCCACCCTTCCCTCCCATACCTCCACCCTTCCCTCCCATACCTCCACTCTTCCCTCCACTCTTCCCTCCCATACCTCCACCCTTCCCTCCCATACCTCCACTCTTCCCTCCCATCCCTCCACCCTTCCCTCCCATCCCTCCACCCTTCCCTACCATCCCATACCTGCACTCTTCCCTCCACTCTTCCCTCCCATACCGCCACCCCTCCCTCCCATCCCTCCACCCTTCCCTCCCATACCTCCACCCTTCCCTCCACTCTTCCCTACCATCCCTCCACTCTTCCCTCCCATCCCTCCACCCTTCCCTACCATCCCTCCACCCTTCCCTCCCATACCTCCACCCTTCCCTCCACTCTTCCCTACCATCCCTCCACTCTTCCCTCCCATACCTCCACCCCTCCCTCCCATCCCTCCACCCTTCCCTCCCATACCTCCACCCTTCCCTCCACTCTTCCCTACCATCCCTCCACTCTTCCCTACCATACCTCCACCCTTCCCTCCCATCCCTCCACCCTTCCCTCCCATACCTCCACCCTTCCCTCCCATACCTCCACTCTTCCCTCCCATCCCTCCACCCTTCCCTCCCATACCTCCACCCTTCCCTCCCATACCTCCACTCTTCCCTCCCATCCCTCCACCCTTCCCTCCCATACCTCCACCCTTCCCTCCCATACCTCCACTCTTCCCTCCCATCCCTCCACCCTTCCCTCCCATACCTCCACCCTTCCCTCCCATACCTCCACTCTTCCCTCCCATCCCTCCACCCTTCCCTCCCATACCTCCACCCTTCCCTCCACTCTTCCCTCCCATCCCTCCACTCTTCCCTCCCATACCTGCACTCTTCCCTCCCATACCTGCACTCTTCCCTCCCATCCCTCCACCCTTCCCTCCCATCCCTCCACCCTTCCCTACCATCCCATACCTCCACTCTTCCCTCCACTCTTCCCTCCCATCCCTCCACTCTTCCCTCCCATACCTCCACTCTTCCCTCCCATCCCTCCACCCTTCCCTCCCATACCTCCACTCTTCCCTCCCATCCCTCCACCCTTCCCTCCCATCCCTCCACCCTTCCCTCCCATACCTCCACTCTTCCCTCCCATCCCTCCACCCTTCCCTCCCATACCTGCACTCTTCCCTCCCATACCTCCACTCTTCCCTCCCATACCTGCACTCTTCCCTCCCATACCTCCACCCTTCCCTCCCATACCTCCACGCTTCCCTCCCATCCCTCCACCCTTCCCTCCCATACCTCCACCCTTCCCTCCCATACCTCCACTCTTCCCTCCCATCCCTCCACCCTTCCCTCCCATACCTCCACTCTTCCCTACCATCCCATACCTCCACTCTTCCCTCCACCCTTCCCTCCCATACCTCCACCCCTCCCTCCCATCCATCCCTCCACTCTTCCCTCCCATCCCAACACCCTTCCCTACCATCCCTCCACCCTTCCCTCCCATACCTCCACCCCTCTCTCCCATCCATCCCAAAACCCTTCCCTCTCATCCCTTTACCCTTCCCTCCCATACCTCCACCCCTCCCTCCCATCCATCCCACCACCCATCCCTCCCATACCTCCACTCTTCCCTCCCATACCTCCACCCCTCCCTCCCATCCATCCCAACACCCTTCCCTCCCATACCTCCACTCTTCCCTCCCATCCCTCCACTCTTCCCTCCCATACCTCCACTCTTCCCTCCCATACCTCCACTCTTCCCTCCGATACCTCCACTCTTCCCTCCCATACCTGCACTCTTCCCTCCCATACCTCCACCCTTCCCTCCCATACCTCCACCCTTCCCTCCCATACCTCCACCCCTCCCTCCCATCCATCCCTCCACCCCTCCCTCCCATCCATCCCTCCACTCTTCCCTCCCATCCCTCCACTCTTCCCTCCCATACCTGCACTCTTCCCTCCCATACCTCCAGCCTTCCCTCCCATACCTCCACTCTTCCCTCCCATCCCTCCACCCTTCCCTCCCATACCTCCACCCTTCCCTCCCATACCTCCACTCTTCCCTCCCATCCCTCCACCCTTCCCTCCCATACCTCCACCCTTCCCTCCCATACCTCCACTCTTCCCTCCCATCCCTCCACCCTTCCCTCCCATACCTCCACCCTTCCCTCCCATACCTCCACTCTTCCCTCCCATCCCTCCACCCTTCCCTCCCATACCTCCACCCTTCCCTCCCATACCTCCACTCTTCCCTACCATCCCATACCTGCACTCTTCCCTCCACTCTTCCCATCCATCCCTCCACCCCTCTCTCCCATCCCTCCCATCCCTCCACTCTTCCCTCCCATACCTCCACTCTTCCCTCCCATACCTCCACCCCTCTCTCCCATCCCTCCCATCCCTCCACCCTTCCCTCCCATACCTCCACCCTCCCCTCCCATACCTGCACTCTTCCCTCCACTCTTCCCATCCATCCCTCCACCCCTCTCTCCCATCCCTCCCATCCCTCCACTCTTCCCTCCCATACCTCCACTCTTCCCTCCCATACCTCCACCCCTCTCTCCCATCCCTCCCATCCCACCACCCATCCCTCTCATCCCTCCACCCTTCCCTCCCATACCTCCACCCCTCCCTCCCATCCATCCCACTACCCTTCCCTCCCATCCCTCCACCCTTCCCTCCCATACCTCCACCCTTCCCTACCATCCCTCCACCCTTCCCTCCCATACCTCCACTCTTCCCTCCCATCCCTCCACCCTTCCCTCCCATACCTCCACCCTTCCCTCCCATACCTCCACTCTTCCCTCCCATCCCTCCACCCTTCCCTCCCATCCCTCCACCCTTCCCTACCATCCCTCCACCCTTCCCTCCCATACCTCCACCCTTCCCTCCCATACCTCCACCCTTCCCTCCCATACCTCCACTCTTCCCTCCCATCCCTCCACCCTTCCCTCCCATACCTGCACTCTTCCCTCCCATCCCTCAACCCTTCCCTCCCATCCCTCCACCCTTCCCTCCCATACCTCCACTCTTCCCTCCCATACCTGCACTCTTCCCTCCCATCCCTCCACCCTTCCCTCCCATACCTCCACCCTTCCCTCCCATACCTGCACTCTTCCCTCCCATACCTCCACTCTTCCCTCCGATCCCTCCACCCTTCCCTCCCATACCTCCACTCTTCCCTCCCATACCTGCACTCTTCCCTCCCATCCCTCCACCCTTCCCTCCCATACCTCCACTCTTCCCTCCCATACCTGCACTCTTCCCTCCCATACCTCCACTCTTCCCTCCCATCCCTCCACCCTTCCCTCCCATACCTCCACCCTTCCCTCCCATACCTCCACTCTTCCCTCCCATACCTGCACTCTTCCCTCCCATCCCTCCACCCTTCCCTCCCATACCTCCACCCTTCCCTCCCATACCTGCACTCTTCCCTCCCATCCCTCCACCCTTCCCTCCCATACCTGCACTCTTCCCTCCCATCCCTCCACTCTTCCCTCCCATACCTCCACTCTTCCCTCCACTCTTCCCTCCCATACCTCCACTCTTCCCTCCACTCTTCCCTCCCATACCTCCACCCTTCCCTCCCATACCTCCACCCTTCCATCCCATACCTCCACTCTTCCCTCCCATACCTCCACCCTTCCATCCCATACCTCCACCCTTCCCTCCCATACCTCCACCCTTCCCTCCCATACCTCCACCCTTCCCTCCCATACCTCCACCCTTCCATCCCATACCTCCACTCTTCCCTCCCATACCTCCACCCTTCCATCCCATACCTCCACCCTTCCCTCCCATACCTCCACCCTTCCCTCCCATCCCTCCACCCTTCCCTCCCATACCTCCACCCTTCCCTCCCATACCTCCACCCTTCCATCCCATACCTCCACTCTTCCCTCCACTCTTCCCTCCCATACCTCCACCCTTCCCTCCCATACCTCCACTCTTCCCTCCCATCCCTCCACCCTTCCCTCCCATCCCTCCACCCTTCCCTACCATCCCATACCTGCACTCTTCCCTCCACTCTTCCCTCCCATACCTCCACCCCTCCCTCCCATACCTCCACCCTTCCCTCCCATACCTCCACCCTTCCCTCCACTCTTCCCTACCATCCCTCCACTCTTCCCTCCCATCCCTCCACCCTTCCCTACCATCCCTCCACCCTTCCCTCCCATACCTCCACCCCTCCCTCCCATACCTCCACCCCTCCCTCCCATACCTCCACTCTTCCCTCCCATACCTCCACTCTTCCCTCCCATACCTCCACCCCTCCCTCCCATACCTCCACTCTTCCCTCCCATACCTCCACCCTTCCCTCCCATACCTCCACTCTTCCCTCCCATCCCTCCACCCCTCTCTCCCATCCCTCCCATCCCTCCACTCTTCCCTCCCATACCTCCACTCTTCCCTCCCATACCTCCACCCCTCTCTCCCATCCCTCCCATCCCTCCACCCTTCCCTCCCATACCTCCACCCTTCCCTCCCATACCTCCACTCTTCCCTCCCATCCCTCCACCCTTCCCTCCCATACCTCCACCCTTCCCTACCATCCCTCCACCCTTCCCTCCCATACCTCCACTCTTCCCTCCCATCCCTCCACCCTTCCCTCCCATACCTCCACCCTTCCCTCCCATACCTCCACTCTTCCCTCCCATACCTCCACCCCTCCCTCCCATACCTCCACTCTTCCCTCCCATACCTCCACCCTTCCCTCCCATACCTCCACTCTTCCCTCCCATACCTGCACTCTTCCCTCCCATCCCTCAACCCTTCCCTCCCATCCCTCCACCCTTCCCTCCCATACCTCCACTCTTCCCTCCCATACCTGCACTCTTCCCTCCCATCCCTCCACCCTTCCCTCCCATACCTCCACCCTTCCCTCCCATCCCTCCACCCTTCCCTCCCATACCTCCACCCTTCCCTCCCATACCTCCACCCTTCCATCCCATACCTCCACTCTTCCCTCCACTCTTCCCTCCCATACCTCCACCCTTCCCTCCCATACCTCCACTCTTCCCTCCCATCCCTCCACCCTTCCCTCCCATCCCTCCACCCTTCCCTACCATCCCATACCTGCACTCTTCCCTCCACTCTTCCCTCCCATACCTCCACCCCTCCCTCCCATCCCTCCACCCTTCCCTCCCATACCTCCACCCTTCCCTCCACTCTTCCCTACCATCCCTCCACTCTTCCCTCCCATCCCTCCACCCTTCCCTACCATCCCTCCACCCTTCCCTCCCATACCTCCACCCCTCCCTCCCATACCTCCACCCCTCCCTCCCATACCTCCACTCTTCCCTCCCATACCTCCACTCTTCCC
Organism: Salvelinus fontinalis; assembly: GCF_029448725.1. Taxonomy (NCBI): domain Eukaryota; kingdom Metazoa; phylum Chordata; class Actinopteri; order Salmoniformes; family Salmonidae; genus Salvelinus; species Salvelinus fontinalis. The sequence goes on along the minus strand of NC_074697.1, from coordinate 19,392,826 downwards.
TCCCATACCTCCACCCCTCCCTCCCATACCTCCACTCTTCCCTCCCATACCTCCACCCTTCCCTCCCATACCTCCACTCTTCCCTCCCATCCCTCCACCCCTCTCTCCCATCCCTCCCATCCCTCCACTCTTCCCTCCCATACCTCCACCCCTCTCTCCCATCCCTCCCATCCCTCCACCCTTCCCTCCCATACCTCCACCCTTCCCTCCCATACCTCCACTCTTCCCTCCCATCCCTCCACCCTTCCCTCCCATACCTCCACCCTTCCCTACCATCCCTCCACCCTTCCCTCCCATACCTCCACTCTTCCCTCCCATCCCTCCACCCTTCCCTCCCATACCTCCACCCTTCCCTCCCATACCTCCACTCTTCCCTCCCATACCTCCACCCCTCCCTCCCATACCTCCACTCTTCCCTCCCATACCTCCACCCTTCCCTCCCATACCTCCACTCTTCCCTCCCATACCTCCACCCCTCCCTCCCATCCCTCTACCCTTCCCTCCCATCCCTCCACCCTTCCCTCCCATCCCTCCACCCTTCCCTACCATCCCATACCTGCACTCTTCCCTCCACTCTTCCCTCCCATACCTCCACCCCTCCCTCCCATACCTCCACTCATCCCTCCCATACCTCCACCCTTCCCTCCCATACCTCCACTCTTCCCTCCCATCCCTCCACCCCTCTCTCCCATCCCTCCCATCCCTCCACTCTTCCCTCCCATACCTCCACTCTTCCCTCCCATACCTCCACCCCTCTCTCCCATCCCTCCCATCCCTCCACCCTTCCCTCCCATACATCCACCCTTCCCTCCCATACCTCCACTCTTCCCTCCCATCCCTCCACCCTTCCCTCCCATACCTCCACTCTTCCCTCCCATCCCTCCACCCTTCCCTCCCATACCTCCACCCTTCCCTCCCATACCTCCACTCTTCCCTCCCATACCTCCACCCCTCCCTCCCATACCTCCACTCTTCCCTCCCATACCTCCACCCTTCCCTCCCATACCTCCACTCTTCCCTCCCATACCTCCACCCCTCTCTCCCATCCCTCCCATCCCTCCACTCTTCCCTCCCATACCTCCACCCCTCTCTCCCATCCCTCCCATCCCTCCACCCTTCCCTCCCATACCTCCACCCTTCCCTCCCATACCTCCACTCTTCCCTCCCATACCTCCACCCTTCCCTACCATCCCTCCACCCTTCCCTCCCATACCTCCACTCTTCCCTCCCATCCCTCCACCCTTCCCTCCCATACCTCCACCCTTCCCTCCCATACCTCCACTCTTCCCTCCCATACCTCCACCCCTCCCTCCCATACCTCCACTCTTCCCTCCCATACCTCCACCCTTCCCTCCCATACCTCCACTCTTCCCTCCCATACCTCCACCCCTCCCTCCCATCCCTCTACCCTTCCCTCCCATCCCTCCACCCTTCCCTCCCATCCCTCCACCCTTCCCTACCATCCCATACCTGCACTCTTCCCTCCACTCTTCCCTCCCATACCTCCACCCCTCCCTCCCATACCTCCACTCATCCCTCCCATACCTCCACCCTTCCCTCCCATACCTCCACTCTTCCCTCCCATCCCTCCACCCCTCTCTCCCATCCCTCCCATCCCTCCACTCTTCCCTCCCATACCTCCACTCTTCCCTCCCATACCTCCACCCCTCTCTCCCATCCCTCCCATCCCTCCACCCTTCCCTCCCATACCTCCACCCTTCCCTCCCATACCTCCACTCTTCCCTCCCATCCCTCCACCCTTCCCTCCCATACCTCCACTCTTCCCTCCCATCCCTCCACCCTTCCCTCCCATACCTCCACCCTTCCCTCCCATACCTCCACTCTTCCCTCCCATACCTCCACCCCTCCCTCCCATACCTCCACTCTTCCCTCCCATACCTCCACCCTTCCCTCCCATACCTCCACTCTTCCCTCCCATACCTCCACCCCTCCCTCCCATCCCTCCACCCTTCCCTCCCATCCCTCCACCCTTCCCTACCATCCCATACCTGCACTCTTCCCTCCACTCTTCCCTCCCATACCTCCACCCCTCCCTCCCAACCATCCCTCCACCCTTCCCTCCCATCCCTCCACACCTCCCTCCGATACCTCCACCCCTCCCTCCCATCCATCCCACCACCCTTCCCTCCCATACCTCCACTCTTCCCTCCCATACCTCCACCCCTCCCTCCCTCCCATCCCTCCCTCCAATCCACCCATCTACCCACCAAGGCATAGAAACATAGAAAAATACATTAAATTGGACATAAACATAACAGTAATAGAAACAAAAACAATAGAAAAAGTTCAATAAAAATACAATCGGTATCATAATTACAGTTGAATCTTATCATCACAATACATGGCCCCTAGACAGACATGACTTCTTACCAAACTATGCAAGTTACACTAAGTAAAAGACAGGCTCTCCACGTATTTTATTAATGGGGACCAGGTTAAGTCAAACTTTTGTCAGCACACATGCACAGTGTACCTAACCTTCTCCAGAGGCAGAGATGACATCACCTGCTTAACCCACTGCATAAAGGATGGCGGCTTAGCAGACTTCCAGTGAAAGAGGACAAGGCGGCGAGCTAGCAGCGAGTCAAATGCTATCACATTCACCTGATGCATGGTAGCTTTCTGGTCTAGAGGAAGTACGCCAAAAATGGTAGAGAATGGTTTGGGGCTAGCAGTTGTATTATACACATGTGAGAATGCCTCAAAAATGGGGTCCCAGAAGACACTCAAAGATTGGCATGACCAAAACATGTGTCCCACAGTTGCTGGACTCTGGTGGCATCTCAAACACTTGGTGTCAACATTGGTATATATTTTGTCAATCTGTCATTAAGTAATGGAGACGGTGCAAAACTTTGAACTGAATGAGCCCAAGACATAAGGGTTTATCACATGCTTCGTGATAGTGGATAGTGACTCCACCTAAGCCAGCACTGTCTGTTCAGACTTAATGATAGCCACCGTTACCTTTGCTAGGTCGGGGGGATCAGAGTCCGTGTCAGTGTCCAGTGAGCCCAAGGATTAGTAGAGGCCTGCTCTTTTGTGACTCGTGGCCATTGTTGTTTCGACATTTTACGTTGAAAGGGCCCCAAAAATTGCCAAATTAGGGATTAAATGTTACAAAACGAACACGGTAGGGGAGGTGATGGTCAAGTATTAATAGTAAATTGTTTGCCCATGACAGGAGCACCGAGAAAACGCATCTTCACATCTTTCTGCTCATCAGCGCCCCCCTTTTCATCCTTTCTAAACGGTTCACCTGATACGTATGAAAATAGTATGTTCAAATTATAACTGACAGCCTGTATTTATAGTTTTTATTCTATCCTTTCACGATATAACAACAATGCAATTGAATTACATTTAGCATTAAACAATAACTTGACAGACATGAATATACAGTGCACCAGGATAGACTGGATTCTATCAAACCTATTCTGTTCAACCTCAGAGGAGTCCAATAAATCCTATTGGACACTTTAAATTAAATCAGCATCTCTCATAGGGACGAGCATCTGTTGTACTATTATATTCCATTCCTCCTCTCCAAATGTTACCTCCCTGGTCTTTTTCCCCATACGGTCTTTAGGCCCTTACAAGTTGTATTAAATACACCTATAAGGTGGCTATACATAAGCCCTGCGGTATGTGGTCATTTGCAAAGGATTTCTATCTTAACACTTATATCGGAATGTACTGGGAATGTGTTGTTATTTTGTCCTACCTTAAACATACTAAGTTGGAGAAATCTCCAAAGTGTTGTTTCTGTAAATTATACTTGGACGTTAACTCTTCAAAAGAGATAAGTGTTTTCTTGATATAGCCAACCAATGTTCTTTATCCTCTTTCTATACCAATCTTTCCAGAAACCATTTGTCCTCCTATTCCAATTTAGGGGTTGTTCCATAACGAAACAGAGCTTGTCAAGAAAGGTGAAAAAACATCTCTCTTACGGATCTGACTCCATGTATTGTTTGTTTGGGACATTATTGGATTCTGCAGTCCCACCTTTTGTTGACTCAAATAATCTGATGCGCCGAATGGGACATTAAGTTCCTCTTCCATTTCCATCCAAATTGGCCTAGTAGAGTTCTCTATAGAGAGCTTATTTAGGCAGCTACTAAGGCTTCCTGATATAACTACACGTTAGGTAGCTTTAATCCTCCCTTCTCAGTCTTTGCCTGTAATCGCGCTAATTTCATCCTGGCCCTTTTACCGGCCCAAATAAACTCAGTAATCATTTTGTCTATGGATTTAAAAGTATAGACAGTTATGGATCATGGTAACATGCTGATGACGTAGTTTAGTTTAGGAGCTATGACCATCTTTATAACCCGTTCCCTACCCAGAAATGGGATTTGTAGCGTATCCTAGCTCTTAAACTGGAGTTGAATTTTGTTCAATAGTGGGTCAAGGTTTTCAGAAATCATGTTCTCTAGACCAGGATTTCAAGTGATCTCCAGGTACCTCAAGTTTTAAGGGACCCATTGAAATCTCCAGCTGAGGAGGTAATTTCTCAGACAATGTTTTGACAGGGGCATTACTTCAGATTTGGTCCAGTTTACGTTATAGCCCGATATCGCTGAAAACGCATTTACTAGGTCCAGTAAAGGTGATATGGAGAGTTGGGGGTCTGACATTAATGTCGTCTGCATAAAGCAGTAGTTCATTCTCCCATATTAACCCCTTTGATTGAATGATGCAGCCTAATGGATTTGGCTAATGCTATAATAAATAGGAGAGGTGAGAGACAGTCACCTTGTTTTGTGCCTCGTCCTCCTGAAAATGAGGTCCGTTAGTGACTACTATGGATTTGGGGTTGTTGTACAAACGTTTAATTATATTCTGAAATCCCTGTCCAAATACAAATCTATTCATAGTATAATGCAGGTAGTCCCAGCCCACCCTATCAAAGGCTTTCTCTGCGTCTACAAATAAGGCTGCCATTGAAGTATCCAGATCTTTTGCCTTCCAGATGACATGCAGTAGGCGTCTAAGATTATCAGATGAAGTTCTGTCTTTCACACCTGGTCTGGATTTATGAATTGATTCACTCTCATAGCCAGAAGTTTTGTGAACAATTTTCCATCACAATTTATCAAATATATTGGACGGTAGCTCCCACACTCATGATCCTTTCCCTTTCTGAGGATTATGGTGACTACTGCATCACTCATAGAAGGTGGGAGCTCACCTATGTCAATCGATGTGTTCAATGTTTTCAATATTTCTGGGCCAAGCTGCTCTGCAAACCTTTTGTAGAAATCACTGGGTATCCCATTCAACCCTGGAGTTTTACCACTGGGTCTTATAGTTTCGGTCAATTCCTCCGAACTAATAGGGCAGTCGATCCAGTTCCTGTCTTCCTCTGTTAGTTTAGGAAGGTTCAGATTCTGAAAGAATGCCTCTACTTTCTGCATATCTGAAGGACCGTCTGAAGTAGAAAGTTCCTGATAGAAGTCTCTAAATATATTGTTTATTTCTTTATGATTGGTCTTATTTCTGATTCCACCTACTTGCCAATCTTTCTCTACATTTCAATAGACTGGCCAACAGGTTTCCTGCCTTTACACCTGATTCGTACCATCTCTGCTTCAGCCTGTACAGGAAATATTCAACTTTTTACTGAATAAAGTTTTCAGCTCGTAATTGGTTTTCATCAGATTTACCAGAGAAATGTTAGGATTGGACCAATATTCCCCTGCAGTGTTTTGAGCTCTGTTTCAAGTTTGTTCATTTTCTTAATAGTAGCTGATCGTTGTATCATTACAAAATAAAGTTTCCCAGACTTATACCTGTTTCGCACTATCGTTGTTTGTTTCAAAGAACATCGTAATGTGTGTTTTAAGGAATTCACAAAACACCTTGTCCTGTAAGAGGCTGGTGTTCATTCGCCAACATTTAAATGTTTCTCTTTCTCCTCCTATTGCAACAGTCAGATCACTGAGTGCATGATCTGTCATAGCTATCGTGCCCACACTGCAAACACCCACTTTATCTACGAGAGAGTTTGAGATCAGAAAGTAGGCGATGCGTGAATACACAGTGTGGCAATAATGAGGAATTTGAAGCTCTCAACCTGATCCATAACAGCCCCAACAGCCCTGCCGATGCCGATGTGGATGGGGGCGTGCTTGCTTTCCTGTAGTGCACAATCAGCTCCTTTGTCTTGCTGACGTTGAGGGAGAGGTTGTTGTCCTAGCACCACCCTGCCAGGTCTTTGACCTCCTCCTTGTAGGCTGTCTCATTGTCGTCGGTGATCAAGTCTACCACCATCGTGTCATCTGCAAACTTAATGATGGTGTTGGAGTTGTGTGCGGCCAAACAGTCGGGGGTGAACAGAGAGTACAGGATGAACAGAGAGTACAGGGTGAACAGAGAGTACAGGGCGAACAGAGAGTACAGGGTGAACAGAGGGTACAGGGTGAACAGAGAGTACAGGGTGAACAGAGAGTACAGGGCGAACAGAGAGTACAGGGTGAACAGAGAGTACAGGATGAACAGAGAGTACAGGATGAACAGAGAGTACAGGGTGAACAGAGAGTACAGGGTGAACAGAGAGTACAGGGCGAACAGAGAGTACGGGGTGAACAGAGAGTACAGAGTGAACAGAGAGTACAGGGTGAACAGAGAGTACAGGATGAACAGAGAGTACAGGGTGAACAGAGAGTACAGGGTGAACAGAGGGTACAGGGTGAACAGAGAGTACAGGATGAACAGAGAGTACAGGGTGAACAGAGAGTACAGGGTGAACAGAGAGTACAGGGTGAACAGAGAGTACAGGGTGAACAGAGAGTACAGGGTGAACAGAGAGTACAGGGTGAACAGAGAGTACAGGGTGAACAGAGAGTCCAGGGTGAACAGAGAGTACAGGGTGAACAGAGAGTACAGGATGAACAGAGAGTACAGGGCGAACAGAGAGTACAGGGTGAACAGAGAGTACAGGATGAACAGAGAGTACAGGGTGAACAGAGGGTACAGGGCGAACAGAGAGTACGGGGTGAACAGAGAGTACAGGGTGAACAGAGAGTACAGGGTGAACAGAGAGTACAGGGTGAACAGAGAGTACAGGATGAACAGAGAGTACAGGGTGAACAGAGAGTACAGGGCGAACAGAGAGTACAGGGTGAACAGAGAGTACAGGGTGAACAGAGAGTACAGGGTGAACAGAGAGTACAGGGTGAACAGAGAGTACAGGGTGAACAGAGAGTACAGGATGAACAGAGAGTACAGGGTGAACAGAGAGTACAGGGTGAACAGAGAGTACAGGGTGAACAGAGAGTACAGGGCGAACAGAGAGTACAGGGTGAACAGAGAGTACAGGGTGAACAGAGGGTACAGGGTGAACAGAGAGTACAGGGTGAACAGAGAGTACAGGGCGAACAGAGAGTACAGGGTGAACAGAGAGTACAGGGTGAACAGAGAGTACAGGGTGAACAGAGAGTACAGGGTGAACAGAGAGTACAGGGTGAACAGAGAGTACAGGGTGAACAGAGGGTACAGGGCGAACAGAGAGTACATGGTGAACAAAGAGTACAGGGTGAACAGAGAGTACATGGTGAACAGAGAGTACAGGGTGAACAGAGAGTACAGGGTGAACAGAGAGTACAGGGCGAACAGAGAGTACAGGGTGAACAGAGAGTACAGGGTGAACAGAGAGTACAGGGCGAACAGAGAGTACAGGGTGAACAGAGAGTACAGGGTGAACAGAGAGTACAGGGTGAACAGAGAGTACAGGGTGAACAGAGAGTACAGGGCGAACAGAGAGTACAGGGTGAACAGAGAGTACAGGGTGAACAGAGAGTACAGGGTGAACAGAGAGTACAGGGCGAACAGAGAGTACAGGGTGAACAGAGAGTACAGGGCGAACAGAGAGTACAGGGTGAACAGAGAGTACAGGGTGAACAGAGAGTACAGGGTGAACAGAGAGTACTAAAGCACACACTCCTGAGGGGCTGCAGTGTTAAGGGTCGGCATGTTAGATGTGTTGTTGCCTATCATCACCACCTGGGGGGCAGCCCTTCAGGAAGTCCAGGATCCAGTGGCAGAGGGAAGTGTTTAATCCCAGGGTCTTTAGCTTAGTGATGAGCTTGGTGTGTGTGTGTTTTCCTGCTGTGGGTGTATATTAATAGGCTCTAACGGAGATGTTACCATCGCAGTAACCCTAACTCTAGATGTTATTATGGTTGTGTGGACAGAGGTCCAGCTGCCTAGTCAAAGCCAAGAGGCGTTTGTCTTTCACCACCTTGTCTCAGAACAGAAAAACCTGACCTCATTAACACAGACTCAGATTTCCTTTCCGCCCACCATCTGTGTGTGTGTGTGTGTGTGTGTGTGTGTGTGTGTGTGTGTGTGTGTGTGTGTGTGTGTGTGTGTACCACAAGGTGTGGGTGTATGATGGTGGTCTAGCCATCCATTTGTTTAACAGAGAGCTCAGACTCAATCTGACACACAATAGACTGGCAAAAACACACACTGAAAGACGCCGATGCACAAATGTGTCATCTCACTCACACAAACAAACAACCATTTCTGCCTGATAACCACATGTGCCTGCACACACACAAACAAACAAACACACACACACACCTGTACACACACACACACAAACCATGCACACATACATAATAAGCTTATATACGACGGGTGGGCCTAATCCTGAATGCTGATTGATTAAAACCAATAATACTCTTTTGTAGTATTTTGAAGCAAATAGGGGGTGTGTGAGTCTCTTCTCCTGGTGGGATTCTTAATCCCAGCCAAACACAACACTGAGCTGTAGTTCACAGGGCCAGACACAGTCACCTGTCAGACACACACTGCTGAGCTGGCTGGCACTGCATGATAATGTGTGTGTGGTGTGTGTGAGACACTGCAGAGTTGCTTGTATGTGTGGTTGCGACATACTGCTGAGTTGTGTGTGTGTGTGTGTGTGTGTGTGTGTGTGTGTGTGTGTGTGTGTGTGTGTGTGTGTGTGTGTGTGTGTGTGTGTGTGTGTGTGTGTGTGTGTGTGTGTGTGTGTGTGTGTGTGTGTGATCTGTGATCCACACATAACACTGCTGTGTGCTGGTGTTATGTGTTTATCTCAGGTGTTAGTGATCAGCGTGTGAGGCAGAGTGAGCCTCAGCACAGAGCAGGCATCCGTCTTCAGAGGCAACCGAGTAAATAAAGTCAAATTACTGGCAAAACTCACTCTGCAGGCAAAGAACAACCACATAGTTTGGGGAATACTCAGCTCCATGGATGGAAAAAAGTTATTAAAAAAACAATCCCTTCTCCGCTCTACTCAGCTCTTCCGACGTTCTCCCTTTAACTGCTTCCTCTTACCTTCTCTACTGCATCTCCTTCTTTCTGCCTTCTTTCCTCTCTCTCTATCTCTCTCTATCTCTCTCTCTCTCTCAATCTCTCTCTCTCTGTCTCTCTCTGTCTCTCTCTCTTTCTCCCTCTCTTTCTCTGTCACTGTGTCTCGCTCTTTATTTCTCTTTCTATATATCTTTCCCCTCTCTCTCTCTCTCTCTCTCTCTCTCTCTCTCTCTCTCTCTCTCTCTCTCTCACTCTTTCTTGTCCCTCTCTCTCTCTCTCACTCTTTCTTTCTCCCTCTCTCTCTCCATCCCTTCCCTCTCCCTCTCTCTCCTTCCCTTCTCTCTCGCTCTCTCTCATCCCTTCCTTTCTCCCTCTCTCTCTCCATCCTTTCTCTATCCCTCTCTCGCTCCATCCCTTCTTTCTCCCTCTCTCTCCCTCTCTCTCCATCCCTTCTCGCTCCCTCTCTCCATCCCTCCCTCTCTCTACATCCCTCCCTCTCTCTCTCCATCCTTTCTCTATCCCTCTCTCTCTCCATCCCTTCTCTCTTCCTCTCTCCATCCCTTCTCTCTCCCTCTCTCCATCCCTCCCTCTCTCTCCATCCCTCCCTCTCTCCCTCCATCCCTTCCTCTCTCCCTCCTCCATTCACTAATGTCTCAGATGATAGCCTTTCGTTAGGTGATAACTACAGTACACAGAGCCACTCCCCTCTCACTCTAATAGCCCTCAAACATCAGCATAGGAGGAGAAGGCTTCTATCTATTCCATTAAAGCCACTAAGACATAGCTTAACAGCCATGCTCTTCATCTGTGGTGCACTATCTCCGGTTACTTATCGTCCTCCCTCCCCATGCGACTTCCCGCTGTCTCCGTCTCCCACTAAAATAATTGTCTTATTTATGTATCTCTATATTTTCCCAGAGAGGTTCTCTCTCAGCTCTTAGCTCTTTAACCCACTAGCTCTTAAGCTCTTAACTAGCTCTTAACCCCCTCTTCTCTCCCCTCCCCTTGAGGTGTGTCGGAAATGGGTTTATTGGTGTGTACTAATGACAAATTCCTGGTTTCTAATCAGAGATTCATATGTAGATTGGTAGAAGCTCTGGTGGAATAATTAGGCTGATCTGCATGTGTATAATCAGGGAAGCAGGAGGCAGTTACTGTCAATCAATCACCTCCAGCTAATTCCTCAGGCCGCGCCTATAAACCCTTATACCAGCAAAATCCTATAGACAATTGTGTGTGTGTGTGTGTGTGTGTGTGTGTGTGTGTGTGTGTGTGTGTGTGTGTGTGTGTGTGTGTGTGTGTGTGTGTGTGTGTGTGTGTGTGTGTGTGTGTGTGTGTGTGTGTGTGTGTGTGTGTGTGTGTGTGAGTACTTGTGTATGTGTACGGTTCCCAGAGTGTGTAAATGATTAATCATCTTGTTTCTTGTCCATCTTTTGGGCATGTTTTTATACATCAGCACCAGAGGCATAGACATATTACTTGGGACTATTGTGTGAATGTACATGAGTGCACGAATGAGGGACTGAGTGAAAGACTACTTCATGAATGATTTGTTTTGTCCCAGAAGACAGCACCTACACTAGCATACATATTCATATTTGGGGGGCATATGTACATGTACACTCAGTATACAAAACATTAAGAACACCTGCTCTTTCCATTAAATAGACTAAGGATTTTAAGCCTTGAGACAATTGAGACATGGATTGTGTATGTGTGCCATTTAGAGGGTGAATGGGCGAGACAAAATATTTCTGTCTTTAAACGGGGTATGGTAGTAGGTGCCAGGCGCATCGGGTTGTGTCAAGAACTGCAGCGCTGCTGGGTTTTTCACATTCAACAGTTTACCTTGTGTATCAAGAATGGTCAACCACCCAAAGGACATCCAGCCAACTTGACACAACTGTGGGAAGCATTGCAGTCAACATGGACCAGCATCCCTGTGGAAAGCTTTTGACACCTTGTAGAGTGCATGCTCCGACGAATTGAAGCTGTTCTGAGGACAAAAAGGACAGTGAAACTCAACATTAGGAAGGTGTTCCTAAGGTTTGAAATACTCAGTGTATATGTGTATATTGCTTTTGGTTTACAATGAAGACATAAACATCACCAGCAGATTTGTTGCCATGCACGTACATGACAGCATCTTCAATGTCAGTACAGTGACATTGACTTGTATGACACTAAGGTAATGAATGCAGGAATGTCCAGGAACGTTGCAGAGACAAAGGCAGACGTCCATTTCACAGCTGTAGGTTATTACCCATCAACCCCTGGGCCTACTGCTGTACACCCCCCTTGTGACATTGTGGTTCTTTCATCAGTACCCCTCAGTATACACACACAGAAATGAATTAATAGCCATCACATTTATTTTGCTGAAATCACTGAACACAACAGGCGCTTATTAGAGACAGGTTCTGTTTGAGCAAAGCATCTATTTCCTTAATGGACACCGCTTTTACTCATTTGCATAATAATTGTTTAACTCCAGCATTCACTTCAAGCATTTTAATACGTTTCTACATTTTCCTGCACTAATGTGTTATCATTTACACAATGTGTCACATTTGTTTTGTCTTAGTATGCTTCTATAAAAAAAAAAATGTAATTATAATTTTCCTTGACAGAATAATGATTATCCTCTTTGACTTTGCATTTCTGGAAGTTCTTACTTTGACCACTAGAGGACGATCGGCTGACTTCTATGGGTATGTACTCCCGAGTTGCTGACTGTTTTTGTGCTTGCCCATTAGCTATCAGTTCTCAGCTGTTAGCAGCCAATGGCTAGCAGCTTATTTGATGAAAATGTGTGCCATTGCCAGGCTATTAAAAGGGATAGGCGGCTATTTGAGACTGTGTTTATTTATTATTTTTTACGGTATACACACACACACATGACGAGTTCCAACCGTCTTTGCTATTTAGTGACTTACTATTATCACATACACTATGGGCACCCCTTCAAATGAATGGATTTGGCTCATTTCTGCCCTGCTAGTGCTGCCTCGGTCAACTGTAAGTGCTATTATTGTGAAGTGGAAACGTATAGGAGCAACAACGCCTCAGCCGCAAAGTGGTAGGCCACATAAGCTCACAGAACGGGACCATCAAGTGCGTAAAAATCGAAGTGTCCTCGGCTGTAACCCTCACTAACGAGTTCCAAACTTCCTCTGGTAGCAACATCAGCATAACATTTTTTGTTGGGAGCTCCATGAAATGGGTTTCCATGGCCGAGCAGCCACGTATAGTGCCAACTGTAAAGTTTGGTTGAGGAGGAATAATGATCTAGGGCTGTTTTTCATGGTTCGGGCTGGGCCACTTAGTTCCAGTGAAGGGAAATCTTAAGGCTACAGCATACAATGGCATTCTAGACAATTCTGTGCTTCTTACTTTGTGGCAACAGTTTGGGGAAGGCCCTTTCCTGTTTCAGCATGACAGTGCCCCCGTGCACAAAGCGAGGTCCATACAGAAATGGTTTGTCGAGATCGAAATCTCAAGCTTTTGCTCACCTGAAGTAGATTACCTCATGGTAAACTGCAGACTCTTCTATGTACCAAGAGGGTTTCCATCTGTAATCATCATCGCTGTATACATCCCCCCACAAGCCAACACCACTTTGCCACTCAACGAACTGTATGGAGACATAAACAAACAAGAAACTACTCACCCAAAGGCAGCGTTTCTGATGGACGGAGACTAACTCGGGGAGACTTAAACCTGTTCTACCTCACTTTTCCCAACCGATCTCCTGCACCACTAGAGGCACTAAAACTCTAGACCACTTTTGTTCACAGAAACACATATCAGGCCCTCCCATGTCCTCCCTTCAGCAAATCTGACCATGACTATTTTCCTGCTATAGCTGCACCATTGAGCATCTTGACTTGCTCCTTCACTGCTTGGTATGGCAAATGTACCACCCTCAATGGCAAAGCGCTACAGGGAGGTGTGGACAGCCCAGTACATCACTGGGGCAGAGCTCCCTGCCATTCATGACCTCTATACCAGGCAGTGTCAGAGGAAGGCCCCAACAATTGCCAAAGACTCCAGCCACCCAAGCCATAGACCATTCACTCTGCTTCCGTCTGACAAATAGTATCGGAGCATTGGCTCTCGGAACCAACAAGCTCTGAGACAGCTTCTACCCCCAAGTCATAAGACTGCTTAATATCTATAAAACTGGTCAGTTATTAATTAATGGTTACCCGGACTATCTGCACTGACCCTAGCTTACACACTATATATACACTCAAACCAGTGACGGTCTGTGCCGTTTAAGATGAGGGAGGACCATTATTTTCATGAGCATTGCCTTATTCCTATTAAAGCATATTGGATGACTCTCGTTCATAATCCATTCACCCAGTTCAATGTAACATCGATAGGTTTATGCCACTACATGATACTCAAATTTTTACCTATACCCATCATGAAATTGATACAACCTAGCCTATGAATTAAAGTTTATAACGTAGAGAATTTTGAGTAATAAAGGTAACAAACAGTGACACATTCAATACCGCCTTGCACACGCTTGCCTGCATCTAGCTGATCTAGGGTGTAATCATTAGTCCAACAGTTTCAAACGAGAGTTTCTATTGGACAAATTCAGGTATGTTTATCCGTTTGCTTCTGTTTAAGAAAATGTTTCAACAGAATCGGCGGAATGAATACTTTCCTGATCACTCTTAAACACATTTCACTTTCATAGCAGCCACGTTGTATTCCTTCTCACATCTATGTGCTCTCCTCCTCTCACATTTTCCCTTCGCTTGTGGACTTCAATCCACAACACATCAGCTGTATTTGACCAAGTCAAACCATATCATAAGTGCTACACACAGCCTACATCGTGGTCGCCATATTAGTTAAAGTAATGTCATAGAAATTGATTTGTTGAAAACAACTATTCTCTCTATTTGAGTCAACTATTCACCACATTTGATGCACTGCAGTGCTAGCTCGCTGTAGCATATGCTTTCATTACTAGATACATTATCTGATCCTTTAATTGGGCGGACAACATGGTCGGCTTATGCTGCAAGAGCTCTGATAGGTTGGAGGACGTGCTCCAGAAGTTGTCATAATCTGCCGTTGAAGTCTGTGGAAGGGGGTGAGAACCATGAGCCTCCTAGGTTTTGTATTGAAGTCAATGTACCCAGAGGAGGACGGAAGCTAGCACCATTGTGTTACCCTACAGAGTGCTGTTGATGCTACTGTAGACCTTCATTGCAAAACAGTGCGTTTTAATCAATTATTTGGTGACGTGAAGATATTTAGTATAGTTTTATCTTTTTAAATGTTTCACTATTTTTACTTTTATGGAATTCACCGAGGAGGATGGTTCTCCCCTTCCTCCTCTGAGGAGCCTCCACTGACTCAGACACACACTACACTGACACTCTCACACAAAACCCACACACATTCACATACACTAAATACACACACAGCACACACGCGTACCGACAACACAAACACACACACGCATACACATGCACTTTTAGACTCATCATATGCTGCTGGTACTCTGTTCTTTATTTTACTCTTATTAATATTATCATTCCTGACGCCTAGTCTTTACCCCGCTTTCCCATTTGTTTTTTATATTGTTTTAATTAACTGAACCTTTATTTTACTAGGCAAGTCAGTTAAGAACAAATACTTATTTACAATGACGGCCTACACTGGCCAAACCCAGACGATGCTGGGCCAGTTGTGCGCCGTCCTATGGGACTCCCAATCACGGCCGGTTGTGATACAGTACAGCATTTCACGATTAAGTCTACACCCGTTGTATTTGGCGCATGTGACAAATAACATTTGACACACACACACATACACACACACATATCAGTGATGTGTATTCATGGATACCAAGGAAAGCCAGGCTTTCCCCAAAAAATGAAAAATATATATATATTTATCTTTCGTCTCTCTATGTTTCATAATTTCCTTCAATTCACAAGAGGCTGAATGTACTGTATTTCACCGGAGAAAGCATCCAAGTGAATTAAACAGCCCCCATCTGTCTCTGTAGGTGTAGCCCATCTATCTGATGCTGTCTGGTAGCATTGAATGCAAGGGAAACCAGCGAGCATTCGGCTTCCCTTGACAAAATAGACAATCTGCGTTGAGCTAAACTGAGTGAACTCCACTGTGAATGGTCCTGGCGCACCACAAAAAGTGTCAAGGGAAGCCAGTTTGGATTTGGCTTCACTCCTATCTCATCACATCGAGAGCAATACGTCATCGACAGAAACATCTTGAATTGTTACATCTCCTTAAGTTGTTGTCAAGTTGTTAGTCATGGATGGAGATAGGGATTTGGACTTGTGGTTTTACTTAATTCTCCGTACTGGCCAATGATTATAACGGAGATTCTGATCCAACCATACATTCATACATTGTGCCCCTGACCTGAGAGGATGGAAGTTCAATATGTAGCTAGATGTAGAAAGCTAATGTTAACTAGCTAATATTGCCCATAAAGGAAGTTCAAATATAAAAATGAAAGTGTGTACTGTCTGAGAGAGTCATAGACCATTTAGTCAACATGATAGAGAGGAGGATGGGTTGGCTTTTCTCGACACCATGTTTTCTACTTGCACGAACGAATGCAAACACACACAAATAAATCAGAACCGTGGACAACAACATAATATTTAGCTTTTGTAGATTGGACTAAAGTGTTTTTGGTATCTTTTAGTTGTCACTGTATTAGACTAAGCAGAGGTTATTTGATGATGTTGAGATGTTAAAGTTGAAATAGTGGAGGCAGCTGCTGTTATCCTTGCGACTTGCGGTAGGTAATTCTCCGTGGTTGTAAATCAATAGTTGTTTATAGTCCCAAAATGTAGGTCATATAACTGTTACATGCAATATACTTTGTGGACTTCACCAGACAGAGGTTGCTTTCCAATTGTGATGAAACAAAGGTGTGGTTGAATTTATTCTGCCACTGTGTCTTCTTATTGTCTCGGCTTTAGGCCTATATATCACGGTCCCAAGGCATATGAACTAAGAGTTTCTAGAGAAAACAACACAATTATCACAATGAATAGGTTGTAATATGGCTTTTATTGGAGGGCTTTGCTTCCCAAGGGATTGTACCCATGCACCACTACTGACACACACACACGCACACACACACGCGCGCACGCACTCACTCACTCACTCACTCACTCACTCACTCACCCACTCACGCACGCACGCACGCACGCACACACACACACACACACACACACATGCGGAACCCATTATTTCCTCCTCCATTATGATCAGTGCAGTGTGTTTGACACACAGTGGACCAGGTACATACTGCTTATTTTATTTCTAAGTGGCCTTGTTGAGTGGCCTGACCCCTGAACTATTAGCTTGTTCTACATATGCTCCTCTCTTTCCTTGGTATCCATAGGAGTGAGTCAAGACATGGTGAGAGATGGATGGATGGGAAGTGTATGGGAACTAGTCAGAAGTCCACAGTGTTTTTCTACTGGTACTGAACGTTATCCTCTACCCACTGTGTTCTCTTATAAACAGTATGTGGTCCTGAACTTCCCACTAGCGTTAAGTAGCGTACCTTCCACATTCCCTGTGTGTTTATAGCCTCATTACTTTAGCAAAGAGGAGGAGGGGTGTGTGTGTGTGTGTGTGTGTGTGTGTGTGTGTGTGTGTGTGTGTGTGTGTGTGTGTGTGTGTGTGTGTGTGTGTGTGTGTGTGTGTGTGTGTGTGTGTGTGTGTGTGTGTGCGCGTGTGTGTGTGTGTGTGCGCGTGTGTGTGTGTGCATGCATGTGCACCCATGTGTGTGAGTTCAGAGAAGGATTGAATCCACACAACGTGATGTCATAACAGCATCTCCTTGTGTAATTTGTATAGTTTGTTGCAGGCGTTTCATCACTCAACACAAACGGTTCAGCTGTGTGGAGGTATGGGTCGGGGTCCACAGTAGAATGGTCCAATGGAGAAATATCCATCGTCTTTCATTTGACGGTTATTCACATAGTTATTTATCTCAATCAGAATACAAGCTCAGTTTGTTTGTAGAACTGTGAAATGTTTGTAATTATTTGGGGAAATGAAACAGTGGTTCAGTGGTTCCAGAGACAAGCTGTGTTGGACGATGGTAATGACTAGATAATGTTTCCCATTCCTCTCACTCTCTCCCCTCCGTCTCTGTCTTTACTTCTTTCCCTTTCTCATCCCTTCATCTATCACGTGTGTGTGCGTGTGTGTGTGTGTGTGTGTGTGTGTGCGTGTGTGTGCGTGTGTGTGTGCAAGCATGTGTATGTTTGTGTGTGTGTGCAGTACACCGTGTGTGTGTCTTCTTAAGATTTTTAAAGTGTGTGTCTGTATGGAGGTTGTTCCGTTTTTCTCAAAAGATTCGTAATTTGATATTTATGTTTTACTATATACCTTTTTCAAGAACCTTGTACGAGTGTGTATCCTGCACACATCCTGTAGAAAACCTCCCTCTCCTCACAGGACAGAGCCAGTGACAGTGACAAGAGGCCATTCACACCATCTCTCCTCCCCTGAGTGCCCTAAGTCCTCAACAAATACTTCACCATGGCAACTGAAAGGTCACCCACCGGTCCAGGGGACGAACGATGGGACAGATAACAGCGTCAGGGTCGGACCGGTGTCACCGACTAGGAAGGAAGCCTTTCAGAGATAGACATCAGACTCAGCAATAGAACAGAGAGACAGAAGCAGGGAGACAGGCTTACATCACTATCAGTCAGTATCGGCATACAGAGCCACAGCGGAAAGTAGGCGGACAGCTCATATCTTCATGAGGTCATCCTCCTCCCTCCTCCCTCATTTTTCTTATCATCTCTCTTTGTCTAAGATGAATCTGATACTGGGTCTTGAGTAGCGCCCAGAATAGCACTGCAAGAGGATGATGTGGGTTTGGTTACAGGACACATTGATTGTGTGAATCATCGGTAGGCAACAACCTCGCAAGAGCCTCAATGTGATAAAATGGGAAACAGGTGGATGGCGCGTTCGATTTAACAATAACCGTGACTTTGTTTTCTGTTGGTGAATTCATTTTTGCTCTATTCCATTAGATTAGAAAACAGACGGAAAACATTAAAGAACCGCATGCTGTTTGAAATGAAAAGGGAGAGAAAGATATGCTATGTTAATTTATTCATTTATTTTTTCACCTATATTTAACCAGGTAGGCTAGTTGAGAACAAGTTCTCATTTACAACTGCGACCTGGCCAAGATAAAGCAAAGCAGTGTGACACAGACAACAACACAGAGTTACACATGGAATAAACAAGCCAATAACACAATAAACAAGTCAATGACACAGTAGAAAAAAATAAAGTCTGTATACAGTGTGTGCAAAAGGCATGAGGTGTAACCGCGTTCCTCTCTCTCTTCATATGAAGAGGAGGAATAGTGATCGAACCAAGGCGCAGCAGGTTGTGAATACATAATGATTTATTAAATAAACGAAATAGACAAAGACAAAAACGAACTATACTGGATATAACTAACAAAATAACAAAACGATGTAGACAGACCTGAACAAACGAACTTACATATACACGAAGCACGCTGACACAGGAACGGACTACATAAACGCACGAAACAAACCGAAACAAACCGTATACAGTTCCTTATGGTGCAAACATAACACAAACACGGAAGACAATCACCCACAACGAACACTGTGACAACGCCTACCTAAATATGACTCTTAATTAGAGGAACGCCAAACACCTGCCTCTAATTAAGAGCCATACCAGGCAACCAAAACCAACATAGAAACAGATAACATAGACTGCCCACCCAAAACTAACGCCCTGACCAATTACACATACAAAAACAACATAAAACTGGTCAGGACCGTTACATAACCCCCCCCTCAAGGTGCGAACTCCGGGCGCACCAGCACAAAGTCCAGGGGAGGGTCTGGGTGGGCAGGTGACCACGGTGGTGGCTCCGGCTCTGGACGCTGTCCCCACACCACCATAGTCACTCCCCGTTTTTGTCTTCCCCTCCCAATGCCCACCCTAAAACTCACATCCCCTAAATAAACAGCCAGCACCAGGAGAAGGGGCAGCACCGGGACAAAGGGCAGCACCGGGACAAGGGGCAGCACCGGGACAAGGGGCAGCACCAGGACAAGGGGCAGCACCGGGACAAGGGGCAGCACCGGGACAAGGGGCAGCACCGGGACAAGGGGCAGCACCGGGACAAGGGGCAGGTCCCGGCTGATAAACTCTGGCAGATCCCGGCTGAGGGACTCTGGCAGGTCTATGCAGGCTGACGGCTCTCGACGCTCATGGCGGGCTGACGGCTCTCGACGCTCATGGCGGGCTGACGGCTCTCGACGCTCATGGCGGGCTGACGGCTCTCGACGCTCATGGCGGGCTGACGGCTCTCGACGCTCATGGCGGGCTGACGGCTCTCGACGCTCATGGCGGGCTGACGGCTCTCGACGCTCATGGCGGGCTGACGGCTCTCGACGCTCATGGCGGGCTGACGGCTCTCGACGCTCATGGCGGGCTGACGGCTCTGGCAGATCCAGTCTGGTTGGCGGCTCTGGCAGATCCTGTCTGGTTGGCGGCTCTGGCAGATCCTGTCTGGTTGGCGGCTCTGGCAGATCCTGTCTGGTTGGCGGCTCTGGCAGATCCTGTCTGGTTGGCGGCTCTGGCGGATCCTGTCTGGTTGGCGGCTCTGGCGGATCCTGTCTGGTTGGCGGCTCTGGCGGATCCTGTCTGGCTGGCGGCTCTGGCGGATCCTGTCTGGCGGACGGCTCTAGCGGCTCCTGTCTGGCGGACGGCTCTAGCGGCTCCTGTCTGGCGGACGGCTCTAGCGGCTCCTGTCTGGCGGACGGCTCTAGCGGCTCCTGTCTGGCGGACGGCTCTAGCGGCTCCTGTCTGGCGGACGGCTCTAGCGGCTCCTGTCTGGCGGACGGCTCTAGCGGCTCCTGTCTGGCGGACGGCTCTAGCGGCTCCTGTCTGGCGGACGGCTCTAGCGGCTCCTGTCTGGCGGACGGCTCTAGCGGCTCATGGCAGACGGGCGGCTTTGCAGGCTCATGACAGACGGGCGGCTTTGCAGGCTCATGGCAGACGGATGGCTCAGACGGCGCTGGGGAGACGGATGGCTCAGACGGCGCTGGGGAGACGGATGGCTCAGATGGCGCTGGGGAGACGGATGGCTCAGATGGCGCTGGGGAGACGGATGGCTCAGATGGCGCTGCGGAGACGGATGGCTCAGATGGCGCTGGGGAGACGGATGGCTCTGGCCGGATACGGCGCACTGTAGACCTGGTGCGTGGTGCCGGAACTGGAGGCACCGGGCTAAGGATAAGCACCTTCCTACTAGTGCGGGGAGCAGGGACAGGGCACACTGTATTCTCAAAGCCCACTCTATACCTGATGCGAGGTACCGGCACTGGTGACACCGGGCTGAGGACAAGCACATCAGGATTAGTAGGGGGAGAATATACAGTGTGTTCAGGGCTCTGGAGACGCACAGGAGGCTTTGTGCGTGGTGCCGGAACTGGAGGCACCGAACTGGATACACGCACTACAGAGAGAGTGCGTGGAGGAGGAACTGGGCTCAGGAGACGCACTGATAGCCTAGTGCGTAGTGTAGGCACTGTAGGTACTAGGCTGGGGCGGGGAGGTGGCGCCGGAAATACCGGACCGTGGAGGCGTACTGGCACTCTTGAGCATTGAGCCTGCCCAACCTTACCTGGTTGAATACTCCCGGTTGCCCGACCAGTGCGGGGAGGTGGAATAACCCGCACCGGGCTATGTAGGCGAACCGGGGAAACCATGCGTAAGGCAGGTGCCATGTATGCCGGCCCGAGGAGACGCACTGGAGACCAGACGCGTTGAGCCGGCCTCATGACACCTGGCTCAATACCCAATCTAGCCCTACCAGTGCGGGGAGGTGGAATAACCCGCACTGGGCTATGCACTCGTACAGGAGACACCGTGCGCTCTACTGCGTAACACGGCGCCTGCCCGTACTCCCGCTCTCCACGGTAAGCCTGGGAAGTGGGCGCAGGTCTCCTACCTGCCCTTGGCCCACTACCTCGTAGCCCCCTCCCAATAAATTTTTGGGAGTTACTTACGGGCTTTTTTGGCTTCCGTGCCAGACGCGTTCCCTCATAGCTCCGGTTCCTCTCCCCGGTAGCCTCTGCTCTCCTCAGTGCCTCCAGCTGTTCCCATGGGAGGCGATCCCTACCAGCCAGGATCTCCTCCCAAGTGTAGCAACCCTTTCCGTCCAATACATCGTCCCATGTCCATTGCTCCTTCTTTTCCTGTCCCTTTCTCCGTTGACTCCGCTGCTTGGCTCTGGTATGGTGGGTGATTCTGTAACGGCGTTCCTCTCTCTCTTCATACGAAGAGGAGGAATAGTGATCGAACCAAGGCGCAGCAGGTTGTGAATACATAATGATTTATTAAATAAACAAAATAGACAAAGACAAAAACGAACTATACTGGATATAACTAACAAAATAACAAAACGATGTAGACAGACCTGAACAAACGAACTTACATATACACGAAGCACGCTGACACAGGAACAGACTACATAAACGCACGAAACAAACCGTATACAGTTCCGTATGGTGCAAACATAACACAAACACGGAAGACAATCACCCACAACGAACACTGTGACAACCCTACCTAAATATGACTCTTAATTAGAGGAATGCCAAACACCTGCCTCTAATTAAGAGCCATACCAGGCAACCAAAACCAACATAGAAACAGATAACATAGACTGCCCACCCAAAACTAACGCCCTGACCAATTACACATACAAAAACAACATAAAACTGGTCAGGACCGTTACATGAGGAAGAGGGCAATAATAGGCCATAGTAGCGAAGAATTACAATTTAGCAGATTAACACTGGACTGATAAATGAGCAGATGATGGTGTCCAAGTAGAGATACTGGTGTGCAAAAGAGCAGAAAAGTAAATAAAAACAATATGGGGATGAGGTAGGTAGATTGGGTGAGCTATTTACAGATGGACTATGTACAGCTGCAGCGATCGGGGTTGGAGTAGCCAGGAGGAAGGCATCGCCAGCCGTAGAGAAATGCTTATTGAAATGTTCGATTATCATGGATTTATTGATGGTGACCGTGTTACCTAGCCTCAGTGCAGTGGGCAGCTGGGAGGAGGTGATCTTGTTCTCAGTGGACTTTACAGCGTCCCAAAACTGTGTGTGCTGAATATGTTTAGTGACATATCTCTTCCTAAAAACCAAGGCACCAAAATAATGATTTCCATTCATTTCCCTACAGACACTTGAAAACAGAAGAACAGACACTCAAATACTATTTGACAGAAAATGGTGAGTGTCAATCCAGAAGAACAAAAACACAGTATGTCAGTGCTCTTTACTCGGCTCGCCATTACTGAAGCCTGGGAGGATAGGGAAGTAATTCATAGATGTTGGCTACTAAAGATTTACATTGTTACATCTGTTTTCTCACCCTGAAGGTATCTGTGTCTGTCTCAACCTTAACGCTGTGTTCTGCTGAGACAGCTGCTGAGCAGTGGAGTCAACCCCACTCTGAAGAGGACCATGAGGAGGAACACCAGGTAATATGAGCACATGACCCATCTGACAGGGACTGACTGACTGAAAGCCTGCTGCCTGCAGACGCCTGAGAGGAGAGGTACTGGAGAGAGGGAGGGAGGGGAGGGGGAGGGGGAGGAGGGTTGGAGGACAGAGAAGGAGTGATAAAGTGAGAGACAATGTGACAGAGAGACATGTTCCAAGCACGTTAGATCAATCACGTCACTCCAGTGACTCCTGCAATGGTACAAACGGACGCATTTAATTTCAGAAAGAGCTTGGAATAGCTTACCTACAGTAACAACATGCTCTCTACACATGCTCAGCTGGAGTCCTACACACATCCCTGTGGATATTCTGGTCAGGGAATGGCAGCATGAAGACACAAAGCAGGCATGGAAAAACCTGCTTGGATTGACATGAAGAAGAGAACGTATCAACAGAAAAGACCCGGAGCGCCGGGTACAGAACAGGAGTCTCTGTCCTCCAAGGGAAGGACTCATCCACCCATCCCCCCATATTGGATTGACATAAATTCCACAAAATTGCCAGGAGATACATTATTGTGTTGTTCTCTGTTATGGGGTCACTGCATTTGAAGGGACATCTACTCGAGAGTCAAAGTAGCAAAAAAAAAGTTGCTTTCCATTTTCCCCCATTATATTTTCCAGTTGTCATGCGATACGTGCCTTAAGTGAGTGGGCTCCGCAAAGTCAGACATGACAGGAAAATGTGAGGCTTTCTGCACCATTTATTGAAAATAATGATAGTGGCAACGAAAATAGCATTTAGAGGTCACTTCCCCATGGCCTGTGCTCATCCAGTCAGTCGCCCTATTTAAAGACCAAGATGGCCTCTCAGTCACAGTAAATCCTGATCTGAAGTGGCGAGCTGGGATAACGGTCATAAAGAACAATCATGTCACTTCTGTCCTTTTGTCATTGAGGGAGCTGTAGAATGCTGTCCACACAGTCTAGTGATAGTCCTGCTACATCTGGCACACATGTATTACCCTTGGAGACCAGGGTTCGATCCCCTGGCCTCAACTTAATCGTCTAGTCCATTAAGGGCAGTTTAAAGCACATAGAATTCGAACTAATACTAGCTACCACCAGGGGTGAAGGATAGTAAGGCGGTATGGTCCGGTAAGGCGTCCGCACCATACCGCGTAGCCTGTGAGGGTACGCCATACCAGTAAAACATGAGCCTATCACAATTAATACAACATGCCCAAACAACTGTAGGCTACTACACCGTTACTTAACAATACTGCATGTTAGGAGCATGAAACATCAGCGAATTGACTGGAATCCGGGTGGTATAGGCTCCAAATTGCTTTGTGGTTTGAGGAGAACACATTTTGTAAAGGCAAAGATGAATGTCCTCACAGACAAAGCAGAGATGAGTGGCCGAGACCGAGGCTCGTGTGAACAACAGTGGATGCATCAATTCAGCCTACAAGTGTAGGCCTAATGACAATCTCAGGATGTCATTACAATAGTGTTATATAACAGCTGTCTCTTTTCATTCATCACATTGCTGGTGCACAGTGCACTGTTGGGGTTTGGTTCCTGAAATGACTTTGTGAGTGGACGAATGTGCGTGGGTAGCCTACAGGAGAGGCTTTTTAAAGTGATTGTTTGACAATCAGATGAAAACATCATGACTCGTTGTGTTTATGCCACATTAAAAGGCATAGGCGGCCTGTCCATGAGGCTAGGGGAAGCTAAGCTTTCCCTAAAGTAAATTGAATGACATTTCCAAAATTATCTAGCCTTTTTAGCTTACTCCTGTCTATACATAAATAAACGCAATCATTCAAAATAGGCTACTACACCAGAAAGCACGATTTGGCCACAGAGGATCATTAGCGTCTTAAAAATAAGAAACTGTGGATTGTTTTAAATCACATAGTCTACACTGTCACGATCGTGTGGCGGATTAACGGACCAAAATGCAGCTTTTGGAAAATAAGCCATCTTCTTTTATTATAACACGAAGATGAACACGACACAAAAACACTTTAACAAAACAACAAAACAACAAAACGACCGTGAAGCTACAAACGTTGTGCACAAACATACAGGCTACTAACGTTCTTACATAGACAACGCTAGACATATACACTCAACACAAAACCATCTACTACACCCCATAACCCCTTTACCAAATAAACACCCAAAACCAACAAAACATAAACATTACCCATGTCACACCCTGACCTAACTAAAATAATAAAGAAAAACAAAGAATAATAAGGCCAGGGCGTGACATACACTCTAAAAAGAAAATGTTCCTGGAGTATCCTTTAGGGGTTCTTCAAAAGGAGACTGTAGAGGAACCCCTATAAGTTATTTGAAGAACCCTTTAAAAGGATTCTTCAAAAAACCCTTTTAATGTATCCTCGAAAAACCTTTTGGGGTAAATGTTTGAACTACCCCCTCCCCTGTTGGTATTATTATTATTAATAATAATAATGTGCATCACAATAACAACAATAAAACAATATTTTAGTTCTCAGTGTTTATTTTGATTTTAGTGGCAAAGCAGAAGAATAAAATCTAAATGAGGTAACTCTTAGCAGAGTCCAATGGGTATATCTGGCGTGTTGATGTCAATGTGTTGATGTTCTCCATATCCATAGACAGAATAATTTTGCCCTGCATGGTGATCAAATAGGTTTCCTGTTATATTCATCAGAGATGTAGGGAGGGTGAAGTCTGTGAATCCCCAAATAATCATTATACAGATGATTAACAAAAATGCACACGACTGTATTCATACCTTTTGTGGTGAATGTGAATGAAAAAAACTGTTTCGATAATGGTTTTCATACACACACCTTGTCCATAATGTAGAGGCCTCTGGGATAGGGCTAGACGTCCCGCCAGCGAGACACCTGTCGACAACTTCCGGTGAAATTGGAGGGCGCCATATTTAAATGAATTATCATAAAAATTATGGATATTAAACATCTAGGTACATGCAATGGTCTTATATCGGTTAAAAGCTTAAATTGTTGTTAATCTAACTGCATTGTCCGATTTACAATAGGCTTTACAGCGAAAGCATGCCATGCGATTGTTTGAGGACGGCGCCGCACATCAAAATATGTTTCAACCAGCACAGGCTTCGTAAATTCACAAATAGCGATTAAATATTCACTTACTTTTTGAAAATATTCCTCTGATTTGAAATCCCAAGGGTCCCAGCTACAACATGCATGGTTGTTCTGTTAGATTTAAAAAAGTCTGTTTAGTTGGCGCCATCGATTTGAGTAATCCACTTATTCAACATGCAGAGAAAGGAATCCAAAAAGTTACTGCTAAACTTTGTTAAAACAAGTTAAAATACATTTCTATTTAATCGTCAGGTACCCTAAAATGTAATTAAACTATAATATTTCATACGGAAAGAAGTATGTTCAATAGAAAGCTAAATTAGCAAGTGAGCGTCCTCTTCGTCGTGCGCGCACAGACTGATTTCCAACTCTGACTCCCAGTACCAAAACTCAAAATTCTTCCTCGTTTGGGAAGAAACAAGCCTGAAACCTTGAATAAAGACTGTTGACATCTAGCGGAAGTCATAGGAATTACTTTCGGAACATCAGTCAGACAGGAAGTGGAGAAAAATAGACCGTAGCCTGAAGAAGTTTTGAAGAGGTAAGGGAGGAGGATGGTAAATGTGATCTGCATAACATACCAATTGACATACCTTTGTACGCCTCCTTGTCTGTATACCTGCAGACAGATACAAAAGTGAGCAGTTCAGTCATCTGCATCCAATACAGCTACCGTAGCCTTCAACATATTCTAATAGCCTACAAATTCTTACCTTTAGACTGATATTAATTGAATTGTGTCATTTTCTGTTTTAGAAAGATTTGCACAAATATGAAAGAATAGATGGTATCATCATAAAACAATATCAATTTAGATCATACAAGGGACAACCCTTACCTTCAATTGAGGATATCTTTACATGTTTCAGTAAAGTGCTTGCACCTGCTGTCCTTTCACATTCAAACCCAAGTGTTTCAGTTGGGAACTTAGGTTCCTGTAAGAACCCCCACCAACTAAGGAGGTTCCTCGATGAACCCCACCTCCTATGGGGTTATTGGAAGAACCTTTTGGGGGCCATTTTCAGTGCCAAGAACCCTTTGGTTCTTCAAATAACTTTTAGGATCTTAGCAGAACCCTTGCTGAACCCCTTTTTTTTTGAGTGTAGGCTACGCTGTATTCTTTGTAGTATAAAAAAAAATGCATGCATGCTCTTGGGTGTCCTGTACCAGTAAGAAATTAAATCTACTTTCACCCCTGGCTACCACATACTCACTCTCAAGGTCACATTCTCTGGACAAAACCTAATCTGACTAAGTACTTAAACCTTAGGTGTGAAAATGTGGAGCATTGAAACTATTTAGTCCATTATCTCTACTTGAACTTTATGGGCTGACCAACAGTGTTTTAAATAGTGATCTAAAGACAGTGTCAAGCACAGCAGCAATCTCTTGTCTGACAGGGCTTTAGATAAAGATGTGATTACGGAGTTAGTACTCTCACAGGTCAATAGTATTGAGTAATTAGACCAATAGAACGTTTATGATCTATTTAGACATATTTGCTTCTATTTAAGGCCAATAACTATTATTCTGTAATGTTTTGAACTGTGTTGAACCTGGCCCTTAGAATGATCCTTTTTAAATACAATTCTTTGTTGCTAAATAATTGCTTGCCATGAGGTTTTGTCTTTCAGAAACTGGTCCAAACGTGAGACGTCTCCATTCCGTCCAGGACATTAATAGTGACTCACGCAGCAGCCTACCACAGCTTCACATGTACTAACCGGAGAGAGCATATTTAGCCCACCTCATCAAAAGAAAATGGCCCATATTTGCTATTTTAAAGGTGAGAATACAGGCCAGCCTCCTCTAACATGCAGAGACGTGAATAACCTATTTCTGTCAGTGTATATTGTCAGTACCACCTACTTATTGCTTCATTCAGCGTGTTTGGAGTTCACCGACAGTGAATGAAGGTTTGGAAAGAGCGATGTGAATTAGTCAGATCTTTAAAGGATGCTTACCCAATCCTGCATCCCTTCTTTATTTAACCTTTATTTAACCAAGTCAGTTAAGAACAAATTCTTATTTACAATGACAGCCTACACCGGCCAAACCCGGACGACGCTGGGCCAAATGTGCATCGCCTTATGGAACTCCCAATCACGTCCGGATGTGACGCGGACTGGATTTGAACCAGGGACTGCAGTGATGCCGTTTGCAATGAGACGCAGTGCCTTAGACCACTGCAGTGGAGGACGGTGTTATATCTAAACTGCAGTGGAGGTCGGTTATATATCTAAACTGCAGTGGAGGTCGGTGTTATATCTAAACTGCAGTGGAGGTCGGTGATATATCTAAACTGCAGTGGAGGTCGGTGATATATCTAAACTGCAGTGGAGGTCGGTGATATATCTAAACTGCAGTGGAGGTCGGTGTTATATCTAAACTGCAGTGGAGGTTGGTGATATATCTAAACTGCAGTGGAGGTCGGTGATATATCTAAACTGCAGTGGAGGTCGGTGTTATATCTAAACTTCAGTGGAGGTCGGTGATATATCTAAACTGCAGTGGAGGTCGGTGATATATCTAAACTGCAGTGGAGGTCGGTGTTATATCTAAACTGCAGTGGAGGTCGGTGATATATCTAAACTGCAGTGGAGGTCGGTGTTAAATCTAAACTTCAGTGGAGGTCGGTGTTATGTCTAAACTTCAGTGGAGGTCGGTGATATATCTATACTTCAGTGGAGGTCGGTGTTATATCTAAACTTCAGTGGAGGTCAGTGATATATCTAAAGTGCAGTGGAGGTCGGTGATATATCTAAACTGCAGTGGAGGTCGGTGATATATCTAAACTGCAGTGGAGGTCGGTGATATATCTATAATGCAGTGTAGGTCAGTGATATATCTATACTTCAGTGGAGGTCGGTGTTATATCTAAACTTCAGTGGAGGTCAGTGATATATCTAAACTGCAGTGGAGGTCGGTGATATATCTAAACTGCAGTGGAGGTCGGTGTTATATCTAAACTTCAGTGGAGGTCGGTGTTATATCTATACTTCAGTGGAGGTCAGTGATATATCTAAACTGCAGTGGAGGTCGGTGATATATCTAAACTGCAGTGGAGGTCGGTGTTATATCTAAACTTCAGTGGAGGTCAGTGATATATCTATACTGCAGTGGAGGTCGGTGATATATCTATACTGCAGTGTAGGTCAGTGATATATCTATACTTCAGTGGAGGTCGGTGATATATCTAAACTGCAGTGGAGGTCGGTGATATATCTATACTTCAGTGGAGGTCGGTGTTATATCTAAACTGCAGTGGAGGTTGGTGTTATGTCTAAACTGCAGTGGAGGTCGGTGATATATCTAAACTTCAGTGGAGGTCGGTGATATATCTAAACTTCAGTGGAGGTCGGTGATATATCTAAACTGCAGTGGAGGTCGGTGATATATCTAAACTTCAGTGGAGGTCGGTGTTATATCTAAACTTCAGTGGAGGTCGTGATATACCTATACTTCAGTGGAGGTCTTTGATATATCTAAACTGCAGTGGAGGTCGGTGATATATCTAAACTGCAGTGGAGGTCGGTGATATATCTAAACTTCAGTGGAGGTCGGTGATATATCTAAACTTCAGTGGAGGTCGGTGATATATCTATACTTCAGTGGAGGTCGGTGTTATATCTATACTTCAGTGGAGGTCAGTGATATATCTAAACTGCAGTGGAGGTCGGTGTTATATCTAAACTTCAGTGGAGGTCGGTGATATATCTAAACTTCAGTGGAGGTCGGTGATATATCTAAACTTCAGTGGAGGTCGGTGTTATATCTAAACTTCAGTGGAGGTCAGTGATATATCTATACTGCAGTGGAGGTCGGTGATATATCTAAACTGCAGTGGAGGTCGGTGATATATCTAAACTGCAGTGGAGGTCGGTGATATATCTAAACTGCAGTGGAGGTCGGTGATATATCTATACTTCAGTGGAGGTCGGTGATTTATCTAAACTTCAGTGGAGGTCAGTGATATATCTAAACTGCAGTGGAGGTCGGTGATATATCTAAACTTCAGTGGAGGTCAGTGATTTATCTAAACTGTAGTGGAGGTCGGTGTTATATCTATACTTCAGTGGAGGTCGGTGATATATCTATACTTCAGTGGAGGTCGGTGATATA
The DNA here is from genome assembly GCF_029448725.1 of Salvelinus fontinalis. NCBI lineage: Eukaryota > Metazoa > Chordata > Actinopteri > Salmoniformes > Salmonidae > Salvelinus > Salvelinus fontinalis. Next base: position 19,362,685 of record NC_074697.1, on the reverse strand, counting down.
TCTAAACTGCAGTGGAGGTCGGTGATATATCTAAACTGCAGTGGAGGTCGGTGATATATCTAAACTTCAGTGGAGGTCGGTGATATATCTAAACTGCAGTGGAGGTCGGTGATATATCTAAACTGCAGTGGAGGTCGGTGATATATCTAAACTGCAGTGGAGGTCGGTGATATATCTAAACTTCAGTGGAGGTCGGTGATATATCTAAACTTCAGTGGAGGTCGGTGATATATCTAAACTTCAGTGGAGGTCGGTGATATATCTAAACTTCAGTGGAGGTCGTGATATACCTATACTTCAGTGGAGGTCGGTGATATATCTAAACTTCAGTGGAGGTCGGTGATATATCTAAACTTCAGTGGAGGTCGGTGTTATATCTAAACTTCAGTGGAGTTCGTGATATACCTATACTTCAGTGGAGGTCGGTGATATATCTAAACTGCAGTGGAGGTCGGGGATATATCTAAACTGCAGTGGAGGTCGGTGATATATCTAAACTTCAGTGGAGGTCGGTGATATATCTAAACTGCAGTGGAGGTCGGTGATATATCTAAACTTCAGTGGAGGTCGGTGTTATATCTATACTTCAGTGGAAGTCAGTGATATATCTAAACTGCAGTGGAGGTCGGTGATATATCTAAACTTCAGTGGAGGTCGGTGTTATATCTATACTTCAGTGGATGTCGGTGATATATCTAAACTGCAGTGGAGGTCGGTGATATATCTAACCCTCATTGGAGGTCGGTGATATATCTAAACTGCAGTGGAGGTCGGTGATATATCTAAACTTCAGTGGAGGTCGGTGATATATCTATACTTCAGTGTAGGTCGGTGATATATCTAAACTTCAGTGGAGGTCGTGATATATCTAAACTGCAGTGGAGGTCGGTGTTATATCTAAATTTCAGTGGAGGTCGGTGATATATCTAAACTGCCGTGGAGGTCGGTGATATATCTAAACTTCAGTAGAGGTCGGTGATATATCTATACTGCAGTGGAGGTCGGTGATATATCTAACCTTCAGTGGAGGTCGGTGATATATCTAAACTTCAGTGGAGGTCGGTGTTATATCTATACTTCAGTGGAGGTCGGTGATATATCTAAACTGCAGTGGAGGTCGGTGATATATCTAAACTGCAGTGGAGGTCGGTGTTATATCTAAACTTCAGTGGAGGTCGGTGATATATCTAAACTGCAGTGGAGGTCGGTTATATATCTAAACTGCAGTGGAGGTCGGTGATATATCTAAACTGCAGTGGAGGTCGGTGATATATCTAAACTTCAGTGGAGGTCGGTGATATATCTAAACTGCAGTGGAGGTCGGTGATATATCTAAACTGCAGTGGAGGTCGGTGATATATCTAATCTTCAGTGGAGGTCGGTGATATATGTATACTTCAGTGGAGGTCGGTGATATATCTAAACTTCAGTGGAGGTCGGTGTTATATCTAAACTGCAGTGGAGGTCGGTGTTATATCTATACTGCAGTGGAGGTCGGTGTTATATCTAAACTTCAGTGGAGGTCGGTGATATATCTAAACTTCAGTGGAGGTCGGTGATATATCTAAACTTCAGTGGAGGTCGGTGATATATCTAAACTGCAGTGGAGGTCGGTGATATATCTAAACTTCAGTGGAGGTCGGTGATATATCTAAACTTCAGTGGAGGTCGGTGTTATATCTAAACTTCAGTGGGGGTCGTGATATACCTATACTTCAGTGGAGGTTGGTGATATATCTAAACTGCAGTGGAGGTCGGGGATATATCTAAACTGCAGTGGAGGTCGGTGATATATCTAAACTTCAGTGGAGGTCGGTGATATATCTAGACTGCAGTGGAGGTCGGTGATATATCTAAACTGCAGTGGAGGTCGGTGTTATATCTATACTTCAGTGGAGGTCAGTGATATATCTAAACTGCAGTGGAGGTCGGTGATATATCTAAACTTCAGTGGAGGTCGGTGTTATATCTATACTTCAGTGGATGTCGGTGATATATCTAAACTTCAGTGGAGGTCGGTGTTATATCTATACTTCAGTGGAGGTCGGTGATATATCTAAACTTCAGTGGAGGTCGTGATATATCTAAACTGCAGTGGAGGTCGGTGATATATCTAAACTGCAGTGGAGGTCGGTGATATATCTAAACTTCAGTGGAGGTCGGTGTTATATCTATACTTCAGTGGAGGTCAGTGATATATCTAAACTGCAGTGGAGGTCGGTGTTAAATCTAAACTTCAGTGGAGGTCGGTGATATATCTAAACTTCAGTGAAGGTCGGTGATATATCTAAACTTCAGTGGAGGTCGGTGTTATATCTAAACTTCAGTGGAGGTCAGTGATATATCTATACTGCAGTGGAGGTCGGTGATATATCTATACTTCAGTGGAGGTCGGTGTTATATCTATACTTCAGTGGAGGTCAGTGATATATCTAAACTGCAGTGGAGGTCGGTGTTATATCTAAACTTCAGTGGAGGTCGGTGATATATCTAAACTTCAGTGGAGGTCGGTGATATATCTAAACTTCAGTGGAGGTCGGTGTTATATCTAAACTTCAGTGGAGGTCAGTGATATATCTATACTGCAGTGGAGGTCGGTGATATATCTAAACTGCAGTGGAGGTCGGTGATATATCTAAACTGTAGTGGAGGTCGGTGATATATCTAAACTGCAGTGGAGGTCGGTGATATATCTATACTTCAGTGGAGGTCGGTGATTTATCTAAACTTCAGTGGAGGTCAGTGATATATCTAAACTGCAGTGGAGGTCGGTGATATATCTAAACTTCAGTGGAGGTCAGTGATTTATCTAAACTGTAGTGGAGGTCGGTGTTATATCTATACTTCAGTGGAGGTCGGTGATATATCTATACTTCAGTGGAGGTCGGTGATATATCTAAACTGCAGTGGAGGTCGGTGATATATCTAAACTGCAGTGGAGGTCGGTGATATATCTAAACTTCAGTGGAGGTCGGTGATATATCTAAACTGCAGTGGAGGTCGGTGATATATCTAAACTGCAGTGGAGGTCGGTGATATATCTAAACTGCAGTGGAGGTCGGTGATATATCTAAACTTCAGTGGAGGTCGGTGATATATCTAAACTTCAGTGGAGGTCGGTGATATATCTAAACTTCAGTGGAGGTCGGTGATATATCTAAACTTCAGTGGAGTTCGTGATATACCTATACTTCAGTGGAGGTCGGTGATATATCTAAACTTCAGTGGAGGTCGGTGATATATCTAAACTTCAGTGGAGGTCGGTGTTATATCTAAACTTCAGTGGAGGTCGGTGATATATCTAAACTGCCGTGGAGGTCGGTGTTATATCTAAACTTCAGTGGAGGTCGGTGATATATCTATACTGCAGTGGAGGTCGGTGATATATCTAACCTTCAGTGGAGGTCGGTGATATATCTAAACTTCAGTGGAGGTCGGTGTTATATCTATACTTCAGTGGAGGTCGGTGATATATCTAAACTGCAGTGGAGGTCGGTGATATATCTATACTTCAGTGGAGGTCGGTGTTATATCTAAACTTCAGTGGAGGTCGGTGATATATCTAAACTGCAGTGGAGGTCGGTTATATATCTAAACTGCAGTGGAGGTCGGTGATATATCTAAACTGCAGTGGAGGTCGGTGATATATCTAACCTTCAGTGGAGGTCGGTGATATATCTAAACTTCAGTGGAGGTCGGTGTTATATCTATACTTCAGTGGAGGTCGGTGATATATCTAAACTGCAGTGGAGGTCGGTGATATATCTAAACTGCAGTGGAGGTCGGTGTTATATCTAAACTTCAGTGGAGGTCGGTGATATATCTAAACTGCAGTGGAGGTCGGTTATATATCTAAACTGCAGTGGAGGTCGGTGATATATCTAAACTGCAGTGGAGGTCGGTGATATATCTAAACTTCAGTGGAGGTCGGTGATATATCTAAACTGCAGTGGAGGTCGGTGATATATCTAAACTGCAGTGGAGGTCGGTGATATATCTAATCTTCAGTGGAGGTCGGTGATATATGTATACTTCAGTGGAGGTCGGTGATATATCTAAACTTCAGTGGAGGTCGGTGTTATATCTAAACTGCAGTGGAGGTCGGTGTTATATCTATACTGCAGTGGAGGTCGGTGTTATATCTAAACTTCAGTGGAGGTCGGTGATATATCTAAACTTCAGTGGAGGTCGGTGATATATCTAAACTTCAGTGGAGGTCGGTGATATATCTAAACTGCAGTGGAGGTCGGTGATATATCTAAACTTCAGTGGAGGTCGGTGATATATCTAAACTTCAGTGGAGGTCGGTGTTATATCTAAACTTCAGTGGGGGTCGTGATATACCTATACTTCAGTGGAGGTTGGTGATATATCTAAACTGCAGTGGAGGTCGGGGATATATCTAAACTGCAGTGGAGGTCGGTGATATATCTAAACTTCAGTGGAGGTCGGTGATATATCTAGACTGCAGTGGAGGTCGGTGATATATCTAAACTGCAGTGGAGGTCGGTGTTATATCTATACTTCAGTGGAGGTCAGTGATATATCTAAACTGCAGTGGAGGTCGGTGATATATCTAAACTTCAGTGGAGGTCGGTGTTATATCTATACTTCAGTGGATGTCGGTGATATATCTAAACTTCAGTGGAGGTCGGTGTTATATCTATACTTCAGTGGAGGTCGGTGATATATCTAAACTTCAGTGGAGGTCGTGATATATCTAAACTGCAGTGGAGGTCGGTGATATATCTAAACTGCAGTGGAGGTCGGTGATATATCTAAACTTCAGTGGAGGTCGGTGTTATATCTATACTTCAGTGGAGGTCAGTGATATATCTAAACTGCAGTGGAGGTCGGTGTTAAATCTAAACTTCAGTGGAGGTCGGTGATATATCTAAACTTCAGTGAAGGTCGGTGATATATCTAAACTTCAGTGGAGGTCGGTGTTATATCTAAACTTCAGTGGAGGTCAGTGATATATCTATACTGCAGTGGAGGTCGGTGATATATCTATACTTCAGTGGAGGTCGGTGTTATATCTATACTTCAGTGGAGGTCAGTGATATATCTAAACTGCAGTGGAGGTCGGTGTTATATCTAAACTTCAGTGGAGGTCGGTGATATATCTAAACTTCAGTGGAGGTCGGTGATATATCTAAACTTCAGTGGAGGTCGGTGTTATATCTAAACTTCAGTGGAGGTCAGTGATATATCTATACTGCAGTGGAGGTCGGTGATATATCTAAACTGCAGTGGAGGTCGGTGATATATCTAAACTGTAGTGGAGGTCGGTGATATATCTAAACTGCAGTGGAGGTCGGTGATATATCTATACTTCAGTGGAGGTCGGTGATTTATCTAAACTTCAGTGGAGGTCAGTGATATATCTAAACTGCAGTGGAGGTCGGTGATATATCTAAACTTCAGTGGAGGTCAGTGATTTATCTAAACTGTAGTGGAGGTCGGTGTTATATCTATACTTCAGTGGAGGTCGGTGATATATCTATACTTCAGTGGAGGTCGGTGATATATCTAAACTGCAGTGGAGGTCGGTGATATATCTAAACTGCAGTGGAGGTCGGTGATATATCTAAACTTCAGTGGAGGTCGGTGATATATCTAAACTGCAGTGGAGGTCGGTGATATATCTAAACTGCAGTGGAGGTCGGTGATATATCTAAACTGCAGTGGAGGTCGGTGATATATCTAAACTTCAGTGGAGGTCGGTGATATATCTAAACTTCAGTGGAGGTCGGTGATATATCTAAACTTCAGTGGAGGTCGGTGATATATCTAAACTTCAGTGGAGTTCGTGATATACCTATACTTCAGTGGAGGTCGGTGATATATCTAAACTTCAGTGGAGGTCGGTGATATATCTAAACTTCAGTGGAGGTCGGTGTTATATCTAAACTTCAGTGGAGGTCGGTGATATATCTAAACTGCCGTGGAGGTCGGTGTTATATCTAAACTTCAGTGGAGGTCGGTGATATATCTATACTGCAGTGGAGGTCGGTGATATATCTAACCTTCAGTGGAGGTCGGTGATATATCTAAACTTCAGTGGAGGTCGGTGTTATATCTATACTTCAGTGGAGGTCGGTGATATATCTAAACTGCAGTGGAGGTCGGTGATATATCTATACTTCAGTGGAGGTCGGTGTTATATCTAAACTTCAGTGGAGGTCGGTGATATATCTAAACTGCAGTGGAGGTCGGTTATATATCTAAACTGCAGTGGAGGTCGGTGATATATCTAAACTGCAGTGGAGGTCGGTGATATATCTAACCTTCAGTGGAGGTCGGTGATATATCTAAACTTCAGTGGAGGTCGGTGTTATATCTATACTTCAGTGGAGGTCGGTGATATATCTAAACTGCAGTGGAGGTCGGTGATATATCTAAACTGCAGTGGAGGTCGGTGTTATATCTAAACTTCAGTGGAGGTCGGTGATATATCTAAACTGCAGTGGAGGTCGGTTATATATCTAAACTGCAGTGGAGGTCGGTGATATATCTAAACTGCAGTGGAGGTCGGTGATATATCTAAACTTCAGTGGAGGTCGGTGATATATCTAAACTGCAGTGGAGGTCGGTGATATATCTAAACTGCAGTGGAGGTCGGTGATATATCTAATCTTCAGTGGAGGTCGGTGATATATGTATACTTCAGTGGAGGTCGGTGATATATCTAAACTTCAGTGGAGGTCGGTGTTATATCTAAACTGCAGTGGAGGTCGGTGTTATATCTATACTGCAGTGGAGGTCGGTGTTATATCTAAACTTCAGTGGAGGTCGGTGATATATCTAAACTTCAGTGGAGGTCGGTGATATATCTAAACTTCAGTGGAGGTCGGTGATATATCTAAACTGCAGTGGAGGTCGGTGATATATCTAAACTTCAGTGGAGGTCGGTGATATATCTAAACTTCAGTGGAGGTCGGTGTTATATCTAAACTTCAGTGGGGGTCGTGATATACCTATACTTCAGTGGAGGTTGGTGATATATCTAAACTGCAGTGGAGGTCGGGGATATATCTAAACTGCAGTGGAGGTCGGTGATATATCTAAACTTCAGTGGAGGTCGGTGATATATCTAGACTGCAGTGGAGGTCGGTGATATATCTAAACTGCAGTGGAGGTCGGTGTTATATCTATACTTCAGTGGAGGTCAGTGATATATCTAAACTGCAGTGGAGGTCGGTGATATATCTAAACTTCAGTGGAGGTCGGTGTTATATCTATACTTCAGTGGATGTCGGTGATATATCTAAACTTCAGTGGAGGTCGGTGTTATATCTATACTTCAGTGGAGGTCGGTGATATATCTAAACTTCAGTGGAGGTCGTGATATATCTAAACTGCAGTGGAGGTCGGTGATATATCTAAACTGCAGTGGAGGTCGGTGATATATCTAAACTTCAGTGGAGGTCGGTGATTTATCTAAACTTCAGTGGAGGTCAGTGATATATCTAAACTGCAGTGGAGGTCGGTGATATATCTAAACTTCAGTGGAGGTCAGTGATTTATCTAAACTGTAGTGGAGGTCGGTGTTATATCTATACTTCAGTGGAGGTCGGTGATATATCTATACTTCAGTGGAGGTCGGTGATATATCTAAACTGCAGTGGAGGTCGGTGATATATCTAAACTGCAGTGGAGGTCGGTGATATATCTAAACTTCAGTGGAGGTCGGTGATATATCTAAACTGCAGTGGAGGTCGGTGATATATCTAAACTGCAGTGGAGGTCGGTGATATATCTAAACTGCAGTGGAGGTCGGTGATATATCTAAACTTCAGTGGAGGTCGGTGATATATCTAAACTTCAGTGGAGGTCGGTGATATATCTAAACTTCAGTGGAGGTCGGTGATATATCTAAACTTCAGTGGAGTTCGTGATATACCTATACTTCAGTGGAGGTCGGTGATATATCTAAACTTCAGTGGAGGTCGGTGATATATCTAAACTTCAGTGGAGGTCGGTGTTATATCTAAACTTCAGTGGAGGTCGGTGATATATCTAAACTGCCGTGGAGGTCGGTGTTATATCTAAACTTCAGTGGAGGTCGGTGATATATCTATACTGCAGTGGAGGTCGGTGATATATCTAACCTTCAGTGGAGGTCGGTGATATATCTAAACTTCAGTGGAGGTCGGTGTTATATCTATACTTCAGTGGAGGTCGGTGATATATCTAAACTGCAGTGGAGGTCGGTGATATATCTATACTTCAGTGGAGGTCGGTGTTATATCTAAACTTCAGTGGAGGTCGGTGATATATCTAAACTGCAGTGGAGGTCGGTTATATATCTAAACTGCAGTGGAGGTCGGTGATATATCTAAACTGCAGTGGAGGTCGGTGATATATCTAAACTTCAGTGGAGGTCGGTGATATATCTAAACTGCAGTGGAGGTCGGTGATATATCTAAACTGCAGTGGAGGTCGGTGATATATCTAAACTTCAGTGGAGGTCGGTGATATATGTATACTTCAGTGGAGGTCGGTGATATATCTAAACTTCAGTGGAGGTCGGTGTTATATCTAAACTGAAGTGGAGGTCGGTGTTATATCTATACTGCAGTGGAGGTCGGTGTTATATCTAAACTTCAGTGGAGGTCGGTGATATATCTAAACTTCAGTGGAGGTCGGTGATATATCTAAACTTCAGTGGAGGTCGGTGATATATCTAAACTTCAGTGGAGGTCGGTGATATATCTAAACTTCAGTGGAGGTCGGTGTTATATCTAAACTTCAGTGGGGGTCGTGATATACCTATACTTCAGTGGAGGTTGGTGATATATCTAAACTGCAGTGGAGGTCGGGGATATATCTAAACTGCAGTGGAGGTCGGTGATATATCTAAACTTCAGTGGAGGTCGGTGATATATCTAGACTGCAGTGGAGGTCGGTGATATATCTAAACTGCAGTGGAGGTCGGTGTTATATCTATACTTCAGTGGAGGTCAGTGATATATCTAAACTGCAGTGGAGGTCGGTGATATATCTAAACTTCAGTGGAGGTCGGTGTTATATCTAAACTTCAGTGGATGTCGGTGATATATCTAAACTGCAGTGGAGGTCGGTGATATATCTAACCTTCAGTGGAGGTCGGTGTTATATCTAAACTGCAGTGGAGGTCGGTGATATATCTAAACTGCAGTGGAGGTCGGTGATATATCTAAACTTCAGTGGAGGTCGGTGATATATCTAAACTGTAGTGGAGGTCGGTGATATATCTAAACTTCAGTGGAGGTCGGTGATATATCTAAACTGCAGTGGAGGTCGGTGATATATCTAAACTGCAGTGGAGGTCGGTGATATATCTAAACTGCAGTGGAGGTCGGTGATATATCTAAACTGCAGTGGAGGTCGGTGTTATATCTAAACTTCAGTGGAGGTCGGTGATATATCTAAACTTCAGTGGAGGTCGGTAATATATCTAAACTGCAGTGGAGGTCGGTGATATATCTAAACTGCAGTGGAGGTCGGTGATATATCTATACTTCAGTGGAGGTCGGTGATATATCTAAACTTCAGAAGAGGTCAGTGATATATCAAAAATGCAGTGGAGGTCGGTGATATATCTAACCTTCAGTGGAGGTCGGTGTTATATCTAAACTGCAGTGGAGGTCGTGATATACCTATACTTCAGTGGAGGTCGGTGTTATATCTAAACTGCAGTGGAGGTCGTGATATATCTAAACTGCAGTGGATGTCGGTGATATATCTAAACTGCAGTGGAGGTCGTGATATACCTATACTTCAGTGGAGGTCGGTGTTATGTCTAAACTGCAGTGGAGGTCAGTGTTATATCTAAACTTCAGTGGAGGTCGGTGATATATCTAAACTTCAGTGGAGGTCGGTGTTATATCTATACTTCAGTGGAGGTCGGTGATATATCTAAACTGCAGTGGATGTCGGTGATATATCTAAACTGCAGTGGAGGTCGGTGATATATCTAAACTTCAGTGGAGGTCGGTGATATATCTAAACTGCAGTGGAGGTCGGTGATATATCTAAACTGCAGTGGAGGTCGGTGATATATCTAAACTGCAGTGGAGGTCGGTGCCGTTTAAGATGAGGGAGGATTATTAATTTTTTCATGAGCACGGCCTTATTTCTATTACATATTGGATGACTGTCATTCATATTCCATTCACCCAGTCCAATGTAACATTGATAGGTTTAGGCTACTGCATGATGCTCGAATGTTCCCTGTACCCATCATGAGGTTGCTACAACCTAGCCTATGAATGAAAGTTTACAACATAGGTGCACACAGGTTGAGAGAACATTTTGAGGTGACAGACAGTGACACATGGACAGACAGTGACACATTCAATACATCTGCATCTAGGTGATTTAGGGAACTCCACTGCTAAATTTCTACTCCTCACACGCATCATCAAGCCGTAATAACTCCTACACAGATGGTTAATACATCATTTATAAACACATGCCATGCTATAGGCTTTAAGGAATAGGCCTAAAACAGCTTTACATGTTGCTATGCCAAATGTGGCATATGCTACCCTTTACATAGCATAGTCTTTTTATATAATTCACATGTTCATTTTTCTTCTCTGGTTTAAAGTAGACCAAATGCATCTCCCAGTGAAATATCAATAGTAAATCAATATCCTGTCCTTACTGATGAGTTCAGAAAACTGTGACTACTGTGGTCGGTTGTGTTCGCGTTGGTTCCTGTCCTGTCATGTCATGCAGTGATTTATTTATTTTCTGTTTGTACTCCGGTAGGCTGCGCTGTGCCCGCGCATCCCTCCGCGCCCCTCACTCTCCGCGCCCCCCTCTACCGTGCTACTGCTCCAGCACCACTGCACGATAGTAGATTTTAAGCACATTGCGGAGTGGAGGCTAGCTGAACGCGGACTACTGCTGCAGGACTGATCGGAGCGTTCCTTTACAACTTCTATGGATACTTCAAAGTAACTAAGAGTTACGCCAAAACGGATTTTACACAGAATGGAAGGGTATGTTTTATTCGTTTCAAATGAATTAAAAATGTTGCTGCAGATATTGAGAGTGAAAGTCGGTTGCAGTAACCTAGTCATTCATTAGCTAGCAGCCGAGCTAGTCCTATTCATTAAACCCGATGCTGAGTGAGTGAATGTGGTGCGGGGGCTTGCTTGGAATGCGGTAAACGGATTTCAAAGGTTGCATTCGCAGGTTTTTAACAGCACTGATGAGTTTGATGGAAGGGCAGGGGAGAGTATAGATCAGCTAAATATGAACAACTACAACGTCGGCTTTTCATCAATACTTGCCCTCCAGCCCCCTCGCATTTGGATCTGTTGCTCGCTGATTTAAATGTATATGACAGGCTGGTCGATATTGTGCAGCGGGGAGGGTAGACACTCGTTGCTGGTTGCGACATTAGGCAGGGCTCCCCAGGGAATGCAAAAGGGAAAGTTGTTGGGAGGTTTTTTCAGCGTATTTGTAATGGAGGAAATAGCTTTTCAATTGTCCAGTGCAGTGTCCCAGCCATGTAGAAAGTTGCAAGCATGCAGGGTGAGAACTGAAGTCGGCGACGGTGCAAACCCCGACTAAGAAATATGACATCGTCAGCATCGTGTAGGAAGGAGCTGAATAATCAAGTTAAACGATGCATCTACGGTGGTACACATCTGCACCGAACATAACCCCTAAATTAAATATAAGATAGTGTAAATGATAAATGTGTCTAGATATGTCATCTGATGCATTTATGTATATCCTATGTCACAACATTAAATGATGGGGTGCAGGTGCATCTCCCTATAGCCCTACTCAACTAGAATACGGAACATGGCTCGTAATGGCAGGGAAATAGGGGACTTGTCATGAATAGTTTAATGTAGGGAAGCGTGCTGTTTTTAAATGAAAATAATGTAGTTTATGTATAGAATACAACCCATATAATTTTATATTAATAATATACTCTGGTAGTAGCCTAACCTATAGTTTTACAAAAGCCCACATAGCGGTGGGTTGTTGCGTGTTCGGCACTTCAATTATCTGGCAACGTGGCTTGCTCTCTCTTCGGGAAATTGAAATAAAAAGGTTGAGTTTGAAATGTTTTACCCGCACCACGAAGCCCAGTGCCCCAGCAAATTACCATTGGCTTACACTGCAGCAAAGTACTGTTCAATGAATGGATCAATTGGTATTATCTTAGCCACGCTCTAAATATAAGCAGCACACCCCACGGTTTGCCTGAGACTGGAATGTGGGCACCAATATAATAGACCATTCTTCATCACAACTAATGCTATGCCACGAGCTGATGCATGGCTGTCCAGCCCAAAACGTTCTTCAAACCAATGTGTGACTGACACCCTGAATGTAATTGATGTAGGTGGGATACTTATATATGGACAATGCATCTATGACGTTAAGAATAATATAAAAAATATATATGCTGTCCAAATTGATAGCATCCAAACTCAGCAACCACACACGACATGATTTTCAGATTGAGGATGGTGGACAAAGTACCGTTTAGTTATCGACGTGAGGCATGCAAATAGAACGAGTGACGCACAGACGTCTGTCTGTTCATCTGCTTCGAGTACCCCGTGGGCGATGAGCGTGAAGAACACTAACGGTGTGTGTTTCAGCGCGCGCATTGGGAAGGTGTTTCCCTGGATGGTTTTATAGTGGTTATAAGGGTTGTTATATTGTGGAACTATTCAATCCAGATTTGTTTAGCCTATCAGCAGAATTGTGCTTACGGTTTTTGTGGCGGAGCCGCAATTAGTCCTTAATTATCTATCAATTCACAATTTCTCTGGGAAAACGATCCTAATGCCATAGAACATTGACATTGGGCATATTTTGTTTAGACAAATAGGGTTAATTTGTGTCTCTCTGTGTGTGCAACAACTAAGGTTTGGAATAGGGTTGGGATGTGGTTGTGTGTGCTTTTCTTTTAACTATCTCTCTCTCGCTCTCTCGCTCTCTCTGTCTCTCTGTCTGCCTCTCTCTCTCTCTCCCTCTCTATCTCTATCTGTGTGTGAGTGTGTGGGTTGTGTGCGTTTTGCTTAGTGATCGCGGCTCCGCTCTACAAGAGAGAGGAAGGGACACAACGTGTCACCTTTCGGTGGGCGAGCGTCGAGGCAGGCAGGGCAGGCCACCAAACAGCTGTCTGTTGCCTTGCTTCGTCGGGCTGTGTTACACCGCGCTGCTGCCCCCTCTGGTTCCTCAACCTGTTACCCCGCACAGACACACAGTAATGTTGGTTTGATTTGAGCCATGCGGTGCTGGTGCTCTAAACAAAAGTCAGATTCAGTTGTAAGCAGCCTGCCAGTATTGACCTCCAGATGCAGCCTCACAAGGAGAACTCACTCACTCCCCCCCTCCCCTCCTCTTATTCTCCACTGCTCTCCCCTTCACTCTCCCTCCACTCTATAGACTGGGCTAAAATTCTTCCACCCACCTCTCCTCCTCCTCTCTCTCTACTCCTAACCCCCCTTCTCAATCTCCCCTCCCCTGCTCACTACTGCTCTAAAGACTGGGCTGAAATGCCTACACCTTCTCCCCCTCCTCCCCCCCTCTACTCCTCTTGACCCCCCTTCCTTCATCCCTCTCTCTCCTTCATCCCTCGCTCGCGGGTCTCCCCGGGGTTGATGAGCGTCTGTTCGTGCCAAATGCCAACACTGTCTGGAGTGACCCCCCCTTTCTCCCTGTGTGTGTGAGGAGGACCGCTCTCAAGCTTCTCTCTCTCCCCCTCTTCTCTTCAGTGAGGGGGGGGATGGCAGCTGTTGTGTGCTGCTGTTTTGTCCCCTCTGTTTGTGCTATTGTGTGTGTGTTGTGTGCTGCTGTTTTGTCCCCTCTGTTTGTGCTATTGTGTGTGTGCGAGTGTGTGTGTTGTGTGCACGCTACCGTGTTTGTGTCATTGTACTCTACAACTGCTGGAATGCACTTGAATGCTGTTCTGTCAATGTATGAGGTCCTCCAGATTCCCAAATTTATAGCCCACTTCTAATCTAAACATGGGCTATGGATCTTTATCCCCCACCAACTCTCTCTCTCTCTCTTTCTCTCTCTTTCTCTCTCCTGCTCCTTCTCCTACTCCTCATGTTCAACTCCATTACTATGCAATGATATAATGCTCTTAATAAGGTCCTATGTTTGTAACAACATGTGAATACAATACAACAATATCACTACACAGGTATAGGAGAAAGGCCATGTAGGCCTAAGGGGTTATCCAGTAGGCTAATCTGATACTAGATCTTTGGTCAGAGGCACTTTTATTTATAGGAGATAGTCATGGCTGGAAGGTTTTACTTCTCTGCGATGCGTTGCTCTGTAAGATATTATGAGTTTATGACTAAGCCCAAGGTTGTTCAGTAGTGGTTTGATGTTTTGTTGACTTTTATGATTGGTGAGACTTCCAAGGGGACAGTGGCGATTGGCTCAGAATTATCTTCCTGTTTGTCGCCATTGGATTTGGCCAATTATCTCTCTGGGATGGCTTTCTGATCCCACATTCGACTGCGGTGTGACAGTGAAATGACAGCCAGGCGAGAGTGTTTCATATCTGTTACATGGCATGTTACAAGAAGTGGCAAATGGTGTCAAATTCAATTGTAGCCAAAGGGAGTAAGCTATTATTTCCTTGTTGTTCAGTTTGCTGATTCTCATGTGATGGATGGCTTGGCTCTGTATATGTCTCTGTGCGTGTGGTTTGTGTGTGTGTGTGTCTGTGTGTCGTTTGTGTGTGTGTCTGTGTGTGTGTGTGTGTGTGTGTGTGTGTGTGTGTGTGTGTGTGTGTGTGTTAGAGCCAGGTTATTGGTTTGCTTGTCATCTAGACTATGTAATAAGCAGCGTACCTGTGCAATAGCCCTATTGGGAATGTGTGTCTGTGTGTCTTTCTGTGTGTGTGTGTTTATCTGTCTGTGTGTCTTTCTGTGTGTGTGTGTGTGTTTATCTGTCTGTGTGTGTGTGTGTGTGTGTGTGTGTGTGTGTGTGTGTGTGTGTGTGTGTGTGTGTGTGTGTGTGTGTGTGTGTATCTGTCTGTGCGTGTGTGTGTGTGTGTGTTTATCTGTCTGTGTGTGTGTGAGTGTATCTGTCTGTGTGTGTGTGTGTGTGTGTGCGTGTATCCCTCTCCCTCCTCACCACAGAGTTTAATTTAAAAATCAGAGAGCACTGGTTTGGGAAAAGTTCCCACCGCAGGGAATTGATTTTTGGACAGAGAAGCAGCGTACCTTACAATCTCCAAAGACAGGCCTGGTTAAATAATGATGCCTAAATTATATTAGCAGAGCTATAATTATTCACAAGTAATGACTTATGTCAGCTTTCGTATTGGCTTGGGGGGAAATAAATGAGAATGTTTAATTGATGTTTTCTGCTCACTCCGCCAGAAGTTCATCTCGCTGTGTGTGTTTGTGTGTGTGTGTGTGTGTGAATGAGGAAGGTGTGTGTGTGAGATAGAGTTTGTGTGACTGTGTATGTGTGTGTGTGTGCCTTTGTGTGTGTCTGTGTGTGCTAGTGTGCGTGTGTCTGTGTGTGCTAGTGTGCGTGTGTATGTGTCTGCCTGTGTGTGTGTATGTATGTGTCTGCTTGTGAGAGTGTGTATAAGTGGAGAATTACAAAGGAGTAAAAAGGACTCCTCTCTATGTGTGAATAAATGGCACACTAAATGAATAGCAGTGGACATTGTTTAACATGACAAAGAGATTACTGGTAATTATTCCATTGACTGATTGTCGGTCAGGCCTTCTATAGAAGGGCCTTTATTTGAATTACAGCAATTCATTTGCTGCTGTTGGACCTGATTGAGGAGTCCATCCATATCTTGGTATGTTCATTTCCTGGTGTGATGGATCATGAAAGTTGGGTCTTGCTGAGATGGAGGGAAGTAGAGAATGAGAAAAAAGGAAACAAATGCATTGCTGACAGTAGTGTTGTTTAGTGTTATTCTTTGGGGTGTCCTCTAGGACTGAAGAGATGGGCTCTACCCTCGTAGGCACATTAAGTAAACTAGAAAGACTCAAGAGGATACTAATGAACAGGGAACTGGGGAGTGTAGAGTATTGAAGGTGAAAACACACACTATGACTACCAGTCAGCATGATGCATAGACATTCCCCGGCCTTGCCACCCTAACCCAGTATCCAGCATGTGTTGTAGTGCCAGTGGAGTGCCTTGCAGAGAGCATGGCGTGACGTGATGCAGTGTTGCCCAAGCAAGCAGTATTCCTTACCTGCACCTGGGTGCCCTGCCCTGTAATGCCTGTGTTGAGCTCACTGGCTGACTGACTGGCTGGCTGGTTGACTGACTGGCTGGCTGGTTGACTGACTGGCTGGCTGGTTGACTGACTGGCTGGCTGGTTGACTGACTGGCTGGCTGGTTGACTGACTGGCTGGCTGGTGCGAGGGCAGAATGGTATCAAGCCTCTTTACCTCCCTGACGTTGTGTGTCCCAGCCTCCCTGATCGCTGGAGCCAGTCCCTGTCCAATGTGTCTCTGGGGCAGAGGGGCAGTAGGGCAGGGAGACAGGGAGACAGGGGCAGGGGGACAGGGAGACAGGGGCAGGGGGACAGGGAGACGGGGGCAGGGGGACAGGGAGACAGGGGCAGGGGGACAGGGAGACAGGGGCAGGGGGACAGGGAGACAGGGGCAGGAGGACAGGGGCAGGGGGACAGGGAGACAGTGGCAGGGGGACAGGGAGACAGGGGCAGGGGGACAGGGAGACAGGGGCAGGGGGACAGGGAGACAGGGTCAGGAGGACAGGGGCAGGGGGACAGGGAGACAGTGGCAGGGGGACAGGGAGACAGGGGCAGGGGGACAGGGAGACAGGGGCAGGGGAGCAGTAGGGCAGGGGGACAGGGAGACGGGGGACAGGGAGACAGGGGCAGGGGGACAGGGAGACAGGGGCAGGGGAGCAGTAGGGCAGGGGGACAGGGCGACAGGGGCAGGGAGACAGGGGCAGGGGGACAGGGAGACAGGGGCAGGGGAGCAGTAGGGCAGGGGGACAGGGAGACAGGGGCAGGGGGACAGGGAGACAGGGGCAGGGGAGCAGGGAGACAGGGAGACAGGGGCAGGGGAGCAGTAGGGCACGGGGACAGGGAGACAGGGGCAGGGGGACAGGGAGACAGGGGCAGGGAGACAGGGGCAGGGGGACAGGGAGACAGGGGCAGGGGAGCAGTAGGGCAGGGGGACAGGGAGACAGGGACAGGGGAGCAGTAGGGCAGGGAGGCAGGGAGACAGGGGCAGGGGGACAGGGAGACGGGGGCAGGGGGACAGGGAGACAGGGGCAGGGGGACAGGGAGACAGGGGCAGGGGGACAGGGAGACAGGGGCAGGAGGACAGGGGCAGGGGGACAGGGAGACAGTGGCAGGGGGACAGGGAGACAGGGGCAGGGGGACAGGGAGACAGGGGCAGGGGGACAGGGAGACAGGGTCAGGAGGACAGGGGCAGGGGGACAGGGAGACAGTGGCAGGGGGACAGGGAGACAGGGGCAGGGGGACAGGGAGACAGGGGCAGGGGAGCAGTAGGGCAGGGGGACAGGGAGACGGGGTCAGGGAGACAGGGGCAGGGGGACAGGGAGACAGGGGCAGGGGAGCAGTAGGGCAGGGGGACAGGGCGACAGGGGCAGGGAGACAGGGGCAGGGGGACAGGGAGACAGGGGCAGGGGAGCAGTAGGGCAGGGGGACAGGGAGACAGGGGCAGGGGGACAGGGAGACAGGGGCAGGGGAGCAGGGAGACAGGGAGACAGGGGCAGGGGAGCAGTAGGGCACGGGGACAGGGAGACAGGGGCAGGGGGACAGGGAGACAGGGGCAGGGAGACAGGGGCAGGGGGACAGGGAGACAGGGGCAGGGGAGCAGTAGGGCAGGGGGACAGGGAGACAGGGACAGGGGAGCAGTAGGGCAGGGAGGCAGGGAGACAGGGGCAGGGGGACAGGGAGACAGGGGCAGGGGGACAGGGAGACAGGGGCAGGGGAGCAGGGAGACAGGGGCAGGGGGACAGGGAGACAGGGGCTGGGGAGCAGTAGGGCAGGGGGACAGGGAGACAGGGGCAGGGGAGCAGTAGGGCAGGGGGACAGGGAGACAGGGGCAGGGGGACAGGGAGACAGGGGGACAGGGAGACAGGGGCAGGGAGACAGGGGCAGGGGGACAGGGAGACAAGGGCAGGGGAGCAGTAGGGCAGGGGGACAGGGAGACAGGGGCAGGGAGACAGGGGCAGGGGAGCAGTAGGGCAGGGGGACAGGGAGGCAGGGGCAGGGGGACAGGGAGACAGGGGCAGGGGGACAGGGAGACAGGGGCAGGGGAGCAGGGGCAGGGGAGCAGTAGGGCAGGGGGACAGGGAGACAGGGGCAGGGGGACAGGGAGACAGGGGCAGGGAGACAGGGGCAGGGGGACAGGGAGACAAGGGCAGGGGAGCAGTAGGGCAGGGGGACAGGGAGACAGGGGCAGGGAGACAGGGGCAGGGGAGCAGTAGGGCAGGGGGACAGGGAGGCAGGGGCAGGGGGACAGGGAGACAGGGGCAGGGAGACAGGGGCAGGGGGACAGGGAGACAAGGGCAGGGGAGCAGTAGGGCAGGGGGACAGGGAGGCAGGGGCAGGGGGACAGGGAGACAGGGGCAGGGGGACAGGGAGACAGGGGCAGGGGAGCAGGGGCAGGGGAGCAGTAGGGCAGGGGGACAGGGAGACAGGGGCAGGGAGACAGGGGCAGGGGGACAGGGAGACAAGGGCAGGGGAGCAGTAGGGCAGGGGGACAGGGAGACAGGGGCAGGGAGACAGGGGCAGGGGAGCAGTAGGGCAGGGGGACAGGGAGGCAGGGGCAGGGGGACAGGGAGACAGGGGCAGGGGGACAGGGAGACAGGGGCAGGGGAGCAGGGGCAGGGGAGCAGTAGGGCAGGGGGACAGGGAGACAGGGGCAGGGGGACAGGGAGACAGGGGCAGGGGAGCAGTAGGGCAGGGGGACAGGGAGACAGGGGCAGGGGGACAGGGAGACAGGGGCAGGGGAGCAGTAGGGCAGGGAGACAGGGAGACAGGGGCAGGGGGACAGGGAGACAGGGGCAGGGGAGCAGTAGGGCAGGGGGACAGGGAGACAGGGGCAGGGGGACAGGGAGACAGGGGCAGGGGAGCAGTAGGGCAGGGAGACAGGGAGACAGGGCAGGGGAGCAGTAGGGCAGGGAGACAGGGGCAGGGGGACAGGGAGACAGGGAGACAGGGGCAGGGGGACAGGGAGACAGGAGACAAATATGGAGACAAATATGGAGAATGGTACTCAGTCATGTATTGGATTGGATTTGCCCCAAACTTAGTACTTCATATTCAGGACAAAAAATGTACTTATTTAGGTTTGACATAACAAAGGGGTTGAATACTTATTGACTCAAGACATTTTAGCTTTCATTTTGAATGAATTTGTAAACATTTTTAAAAACATAATTCCACTTTGACATTATGGGGTATTGTGTGTAGGCCAGTGACATTTTTTCTCTCTCAATTTAATCAATTTTAAATGCAGGCTGTAAAACAACAAAATGGGGGAAAGATCAAAGTAATGTGAATACTTTCTGAAGGCGCTGTACTTCACTCACTGACAGTCACTCAATGAACCCAAAATGAAGATTTGTTTAGATTGGTAAATTAGTCTAGTTAGTCTAGACAGCTACAGTTGTAGTCGGAATTGTACATACCCCTTAGCCAAATACATTTAAACTCAGTTTTTCACAATTCCTGACTTTTAATCCTCGTAAAAATTCCCTGTCGTAGGTCAGTTAGGATCGCCACTTCCTTTTAAGAATGTGAAATGTCAGAATAATAGTAGAGCTAAAGATTAATTTCAGCTTTTATTTATTTCATCACATTCCCAATGGGTCAGAAGTTTACATACACTCAATTAGTATTTGGTAGCATTGCCTTTAAATTGTTTAACTTGGGTCAAACTTTTCGGGTAGCCTTCCACAAACTTCCCACAATAAGTGGGGTGAATTTTGGCCCATTCCTCCTGACAGAGCTGGTGTAACTGAGTCAGGTTTGTAAGCCTCCTTGCTCTCACACGCTTTTTCAGTTCTGCCCACAAATTTTCTATAGGATTGATGTCAGGGTTTGTACCTTGACTTTGTTGTCCTTAAGCCATTTTGCCACAGCTTTGGAAGTATGCTTGGGGTCATTGTCCATTTGGAAGACCCATTTGCGACCAAGCTTTAACTTCCTGACTGATGTCTTGAGATGTTGCTTCAATATATCCACATAATTTTGCTACCTCATGATGCCATCTATTTTGTGATGTACACCAGTCCCTTCTGCAGCAAAGCACCCCCACAACATGATGCTGCCACCCCCGTGCTTCATGGTTGGGATGGTGTTCTTCTGCTAGCAAGCCTCCCCCTTTTTCCTCCAAACATAACGATGGTCATTATGGCCAAAAAGTTATATTTTTTTCATCAGACCAGAGGACATTTCTCCAAAAAGTATGATCTTTGTCTCTATGTGCAGTTGCAAACCGTAGTCTGGCTTTTTTATGTTGGTTTTGGAGCAGTGGCTTCTTCCTTGCTGAGCGGCCTTTCAGGTTATGTCGATATTGGACTCTTTTTACTGTGGATATAGATTCTTTTGTACCTGTTTCCTCCAGCATCTTCACAAGGTCCTTTGCTGTTGTTCTGGGATTGATTTGCACTTTTTGCACCAAAGTACGTTCATCACTAGGAGACAGAATGCGTCTCCTTCCTGTGTGGTATGATTGGTCATGGTCCCATGATGTTTATATTTGCTTACAATTGTTTGTACAGATGAACGTGTACCTTCAGGCGTTTGAAAATTGCTCCCAAGGATGAACCAGACTTGTGGATTTCAACAATAGTCTTGGCTGATTTCTTTTTATTTTCCCATGATGTCAAGCAAAGAGGCACTGAGTTTGAAGGTAGGCCTTGAAGTACATCCACACGTACACCTCCAATTGACTCAAATTATATCAATTAGCCTGTCAGAAGCTTCTAAAGCCATGACATAATTTTCTGGAATTTTACAAGCTGTTTAAAGGCACAGTCAACTTAGTGTACAGTATGTAAACTTCTGACCCACTGGAATTGTGATACAGTGAATTATAAGTGAAATAATCTGTCTGCAAACAATTTTTGGAAAAATGACTTGTGTCATCCACAAAGTAGATTTCCTAACCGACTTGAAAACTATAGTTTGTTAACAAGAAATTTGTGGAGTGTTTGAAAAATGAGTTTTAATGTCTCCAACCTAAGTGTATGTAAACTTCCGACTTCAACTGTATCTAAACGTATTGTAATCATGACCGAATTACCTACCGGGCACGCAGGGCAAGTACCCAGGGGCCATGACCTCCAGGGGGCCCCCATTGATTTTGTTAGTCATTCTCACGCAGATATCATATCAACATGGCATAAGTCAGTTTTTAATATATATTTTTTTCTGCTAACAGATCCCTCTGTACATATTACATTATAGTTTTAATCACCAATGCCGGTGCTGAGTTAATGTGTAGCATCTTATTGTATAGCTAAAAGGCTGTTTGTAGATCGACTGAGGTGAATGAAGCCACAACAACCAATGTGATAATGGCTGGGGTCATTTTTGCTTGTTTTTGCTGTTCTCTAAATAGCATTTTGGATCTCACTAAAACTCAGATTCTGGCTACTTCCCTGGCAAAGGCCTTGAGGTACTTTCCAGGCCTGCTGTTGCCAGCACTACAGTAGGCTATACGTTTCAGTTTAAACCAATTGCTTTTAAATTTTGGGTGGACCTGGGGAGTATGCCCCACCTAAATAATGGTAGAGGAAACATAGTAGCATGATGCTGGTTGAGGAATAGGTAGCCTAGCTGCCAGGAATATGTAGCCTAGCAGCCAAGCCATATGCAACGGACTGAGAGAAGGCCACTGCTTCTTTTCCCTAAGTGGGACCAAGGCCTAGTTCTTGTTCTCAGTGCTTAAATTCCATGTCGTTTTTCTTTGTCTTTTGCTGGGGGTCAGAGCAGGCTCACCTGAAAATGTAAACCCTTTTTGTGTTTTTCCAGTTTAGTGAAAAATGCCTGCCATTCCAATTATTTGAGAAAAAAGCTTTCTTGTAATAATTTACTTTGCTCGCTCGGCACACCCACCGTGCATTCAAATTATGCTGATAGGTCTGTTGAACGGAGAGTCAGAGGAAACACTTTGCCGTGCTGAGTCCCTCTCAATAAACTGCACTGACAGAGGCCTTGATTCCTCGCTGAGTTTGGCTCAGAAGCTTGAAAATGGCAGGTCTTTACTTCTGTTTCCCCGGTGTTGCGCTATAGATTCTAGAACACTGGTGTTGCGCTATAGATTCTAGAATGCTGGTGTTGAGCTGTAGATTCTATAACACTGGTGTTGAGCTATAGATTCTAGAATGCTGGTGTTGAGCTGTAGATTCTAGAACACTGGTGTTGAGCTGTAGATTCTAGAACACTGGTGTTGCGCTATAGATTCTAGGATGTTGGTGTTGAGCTATAGATTCTAGAACACTGGTTTTGAGCTATAGATTCTAGAATGCTGGTGTTGAGCTGTAGATTCTAGAACACTGGTGTTGAGCTATAGATTCTAGAATGCTGGTGTTGAGCTGTAGATTCTAGAACACTGGTGTTGAGCTATAGATTCTAGAATGCTGGTGTTGAGCTGTAGATTCTAGAACACTGGTGTTGAGCTATAGATTCTAGGATGTTGGTGTTGAGCTATAGATTCTAGAACACTGGTGTTGAGCTATAGATTCTAGAACGCTGGTGTTGAGCTGTAGATTCTAGAACACTGGTGTTGAGCTATAGATTCTAGAACGCTGGTGTTGAGCTATAGATTCTAGAACGCTGGTGTTGAGCTATAGATTCTAGAATGCTGGTGTTAAGCTATAGATTCTAGAACGCTGGTGTTGAGCTATAGATTCTAGGATGTTGGTGTTGAGCTATAGATTCTAGAACACTGGTGTTGAGCTATAGATTCTAGAATGCTGGTGTTGAGCTGTAGATTCTAGAACACTGGTGTTGAGCTATAGATTCTAGAATGCTGGTGTTGAGCTGTAGATTCTAGAACACTGGTGTTGAGCTGTAGATTCTAGAATGCTGGTGTTGAGCTGTAGATTCTAGAACACTGGTGTTGAGCTATAGATTCTAGGATGTTGGTGTTGAGCTATAGATTCTAGAACACTGGTGTTGAGCTATAGATTCTAGAACGCTGGTGTTGAGCTGTAGATTCTAGAACACTGGTGTTGAGCTATAGATTCTAGAACGCTGGTGTTGAGCTATAGATTCTAGAACACTGGTGTTGAGCTATAGATTCTAGAACGCTGGTGTTAAGCTATAGATTCTAGAACGCTGGTGTTGAGCTATATATTCTAGAACACTGGTGTTGAGCTATAGATTCTAGAATGCTGGTGTTGATCTATAGATTCTAGAACGCTGGTGTTGAGCTATAGATTCTAGAACACTGGTGTTGAGCTATAGATTCTAGAACGCTGGTGTTGAGCTATAGATTCTAGAACGCTGGTGTTGCTAACGACAATAACAAAGGGCCACCAGTGTTTTTTGAGCGAGTTTGGTTCGATGATGTAGTGTCCGACAAGCTGCTACTAACTTCTGCTCTTTTTCTTCAAACATGACTACTCAATCAACCCGATCGGGGGTTTGGGGGGGGCTGCTTGGCCATTCCTTCCTTCTCTGAACCGTAGATTCATTCAATTTTTTGATAGATGTTGTTGTTTAGAGCAAGAGACCTTGTAGCCCGGAAATGGGAAAATAGTCCATTTAAAGTGTAGCGTGGGGCTGGGATCGATAGCTCGTTAGAGCACTGTTTGATGAGCTTCCGTGGGGAAGGTAATTCAGCTATAAACCGTCTGGAATGGATTCAGTGCCCCACCACTTTCTCTTCTCTCTCTCTCTCTCTTTCACTCCCTCTCTCTTTCTCTCTCCTTCTCTTTCCCTCTTCCTCTCTCTTTCCCTCTCCCTCTCTCTTTCCCTCTCCCTCTCTCTTTCCCTCTCCCTCTCTTTCCCTCCCTCTCTCTTTCCCTCTCCCTCTCTCTTTCCCTCTCCCTCTCTCTTTCCCTCTCCCTCTCTTTCCCTCCCTCTCTCTTTCCCCCTCCCTCTCTCTTTCCCTCTCCCTCTCTCTTTCCCTCTCCCTCTCTTTCCCTCCCTCTCTTTTTCTAGCTGCAAAAAGCTTTAAAAAAAGCATTGATTGGTTGTGCATGCTTTCTCTTTACTGGCCTGCCGCTGCTTAGACAAGGGGAGATGAGATAAACTGATTGTGTGTGTTTGTGACTGTGTGTGTTTCCTCACTACTAGTTCCCTTGGGGCAGTGAGTAGCAGGCCTGGACAGACCTACAGGAGCAGAGATTGCTCAGTCAGCCAGTCTACCTACCTCAGTGTCTTTGTGTTAGCTGTTAGCTGGTGCTGTGTCTGCCAGTCCGTCTAGGTGTCTTTGATTAACACTGTGTGGGTATTCTGGGTAGGTTAATTACTGTACATGGGACTTTAAATCTGTGTCAGGGATTGTTAATGCAAGTTTGTTTGCTCTACCTCATTGGCTTACACTAGTGGGTGTGTCTATGTGTGTGTCAGGAGTGTCTATCTGCAGTGTGTGTGTGGTGTGTGTGTGTGTGTGACGCTGTGGGAGTGGAAGCTCTGTAAACACAGAAGCTTCCTAGTGTTAGCTGGAACAGTAATTGACTTCAGCACTGTGTTATTGTAGTGGGGCAGCAAGTCCTGTCAGGTCCTCACTGATCAAACTACTACTGATCCTACTGGTACGACTACAACAACTAGCACAGAGAGAGAGTGAGAGTGGAGAAATGGGGGGTGAGAGCAAGGGAGAGTGAAGGGGAGAGGTAGAATGAGGGGTCGGGCGAGAGGGGGAGCGGTAGTGAGTAGGAAAGTGAGAGGTAGAGAGAGAAAGAGAAAGGGAGAGAGAGGCAAGGCTTATGAGGGGAAGCATGTGGCAGAGGTAAAGAGAGAGATTCTGAGAGAGCATTAAAGAAAGAGAGAGTAAGAGAGAGTCAAAGCTGCTCGGTCATGGAAACCGATTTCATGATGCTCCCGAGGACTTTGCGTCCAGAGTCAGTAGGGAGTGTTGATACCAAGGACAGATGATTTTTACACGCTACACGCTTCATCACACGGCGCTCCCGTTCTGGGAGCTTGTGTGGCCTACCACTTCGCGGCTGAGCCGTTGTTGCTCCTAGATGTTTCCACTTCACAATGACAGAACTTAAAGCTGACTCTACAGTACTGCCAATGTTTGTCTCTGGAGATTGTATGGCTGTGAGCTCGACGGGTGTGACTGAAACGGGTGTGGCTGAAATAGCCGAATCCACTAATTGAAGGAGTGTCCACATACGTTTGTATATATAGTGTATCTGTGTGGGAGAAATTGATGGAGTGAGTTGCTTGTATGTGCGCTGGAATATCAGTGTGTGTAGTGTGTAGGGCCCAGCATAAGAATACAATACAAAGGTCAATTCAGATAGTCCATGTAACCATTTTGTAAGTATTCTGTTAGCTATTTAGCAGTCTTATGGCTTGGTTGATAGAAGCTGTTCAGGAGTCTGTTGGTGTCAGACTTTATGCACCGGTACCGCTTGCCGTGCTGAAGTTGAGCGACATGGGGTCAGACTTTATGCACCGGTACCGCTTGCCGTGCTGAAGTTGAGCGACATGGTGTCAGACTTTATGCACCGGTACCACTTGCCGTGCTGAAGTTGAGCGACATGGGGTCAGACTCGTTCATTCTGACATATGGATCGTTCCTTTATTTCTCGTTTGAGTCATGTCCAGGTGTTGTTTTGTCATGTCCAGGTGTTGTTTTGTCATGTCCAGGTGTTGTTTTGTCATGTCCAGGTGTTGTTTTGTCATGTACAGGTGTTGTTTTGTCATGTCCAGGTGTTGTTTTGTCATGTCCAGGTGTTTTTTTGTCATGTCCAGGTGTTGTTTTGTCATGTCCAGGTGTTGTTTTGTCATGTACAGGTGTTGTTTTGTCATGTCCAGGTGTTGTTTTGTCATGTCCAGGTGTTGTTTTGTCATGTACAGGTGTTGTTTTGTCATGTACAGGTGTTGTTTTGTCATGTCCAGGTGTTGTTTTGTCATGTCCAGGTGTTGTTTTGTCATGTCCAGGAGTTGTTTTGTCATGTACAGGTGTTGTTTTGTCATGTACAGGTGTTGTTTTGTCATGTCCAGGTGTTGTTTTGTCATGTCCAGGTGTTTTTTTGTCATGTCCAGGTGTTGTTTTGTCATGTCCAGGTGTTGTTTTGTCATGTCCAGGTGTTGTTTTGTCATGTCCAGGTGTTGTTTTGTCATGTCCAGGTGTTGTTTTGTCATGTCCAGGTGTTGTTTTGTCATGTCCAGGTGTTGTTTTGTCATGTACAGGTGTTGTTTTGTCATGTCCAGGTGTTGTTTTGTCATGTCCAGGTGTTGTTTTGTCATGTCCAGGTGTTGTTTTGTCATGTCCAGGTGTTGTTTTGTCATGTCCAGGTGTTGTTTTGTCATGTCCAGGTGTTGTTTTGTCATGTCCAGGTGTTTTTTTGTCATGTCCAGGTGTTGTTTTGTCATGTCCAGGTGTTGTTTTGTCATGTCCAGGTGTTGTTTTGTCATGTCCAGGTGTTGTTTTGTCATGTCCAGGTGTTGTTTTGTCATGTCCAGGTGTTGTTTTGTCATGTACAGGTGTTGTTTTTGTCATGTCCAGGTGTTGTTTTGTCATGTCCAGGTGTTTTTTTGTCATGTCCAGGTGTTGTTTTGTCATGTCCAGGTGTTGTTTTGTCATGTCCAGGTGTTGTTTTGTCATGTACAGGTGTTGTTTTGTCATGTACAGGTGTTGTTTTGTCATGTCCAGGTGTTGTTTTGTCATGTCCAGGTGTTGTTTTGGTCATGTCCAGGTGTTGTTTTGTCATGTCCAGGTGTTTGTTTTGTCATGTCCAGGTGTTGTTTTGTCATGTCCAGGTGTTGTTTTGTCATGTCCAGGTGTTGTTTTGTCATGTCCAGGTGTTTTTTTGTCATGTCCAGGTGTTGTTTTGTCATGTCCAGGTGTTGTTTTGTCATGTCCAGGTGTTGTTTTGTCATGTCCAGGTGTTGTTTTGTCATGTCCAGGTGTTGTTTTGTCATGTCCAGGTGTTGTTTTGTCATGTACAGGTGTTGTTTTGTCATGTCCAGGTGTTGTTTTGTCATGTCCAGGTGTTTTTTTGTCATGTCCAGGTGTTGTTTTGTCATGTCCAGGTGTTTTTTTGTCATGTCCAGGTGTTGTTTTGTCATGTCCAGGTGTTGTTTTGTCATGTCCAGGTGTTGTTTTGTCATGTCCAGGTGTTGTTTTGTCATGCGTGTGGCTGTCGCTTTTCCTTCATCAGTTTAAGTTTAGTGTGTCGCTGTGATCTTAATAGGTCAAATACAAGTAATTAAACGGTTAAATATGCAGGGTGACACACGCTTGCGCATGCACACACACACCCACTTTTGCTTCACGTCGGACGGGTGCAAGTGTGCAGTGGACCATCATCCAGCACCCCTCTCTCTCTCTCTCTCTCTCTCTCTCTCTCTCTCTCTCTCTCTCGCTCTCTCTCTCGCTCTCTCTCTCTCTCTCGCTCTCTCTCTCGCTCTCTCTCTCTCTCTCTCTCTCTCTCTCTCTCTCTCTCTCTCTCTCTCTCGCTCTCTCTCTCTCTCTCTCTCTCTCTCTCTCGCTCTCTCTCTCTCTCTCTCTCTCTCTCTCTCTCTCTCTCGCTCTCTCTCTCTCTCGCTCTCTCTCTCGCTCTCTCTCTCTCTCTCTCTCTCTCTCTCTCTCTCTCTCGCTCTCTCTCTCTCTCTCTCTCTCTCTCTCTCTCTCTCTCTCTCTCTCTCTCTCTCTCTCTCTCGCTCTCTCTCTCTCTCTCGCTCTCTCTCTCGCTCTCTCTCTCTCTCTCTCTCTCTCTCTCTCTCTCTCTCTCTCTCTCTCGCTCTCTCTCTCTCTCTCTCTCTCTCTCTCTCTCTCTCTCTCTCTCTCTCTCTCGCTCTCTCTCTCTCTCTCGCTCTCTCTCTCTCTCTCTCTCTCTCTCTCTCTCTCTCTCTCTCTCCTCTCTCTCTCTCTCTCGCTCTCTCTCTCTCTCTCGCTCTCTCTCTCGCTCTCTCTCTCTCTCTGTCTCTCTCTGTCTCTCTCTCTCTCTCTCTCTCTCTGTCTCTCTCTCTCTCTCTCTCTCTCTCTCTCTCTCTCTCTCTCTCTCTCTCTCTCTCTGTCTCTCTCTGTCTCTCTCTCTCTCTCTCTCTCTCTCTCTCTCTCTCTGTCTCTCTCTCTCTCTCTCTCTCTCTCTCTCTCTCTCTCTCTCTCTCTCTCTCTCTCGCTCTCTCTCGCTCTCTCTCTCTGCTTTAATGGCATGACGTAACAATGTACATATTGCCAAAGATTATTTTGGATATTTACAATATAAAAATGAGAATCAAAATTGTCAACGGGACAACAGTAACAACAATAACCAAGTGTCAAAATAACCAAACATTCAACAATAAACATACAGTAGAGTGCAGGTTGATTGGTTTGTCAGACACTGTCCCTCAACTTATGGCAGGCAGCAATGTGGTGCGCTGCCAACCCACAGCTCTCTGCGTCCTCCCCCAACAGGACGGGTAGCCTACTCTCATCAGAGAGGTCTTTGAAACCTTGAATAAGGGTTTCAAATTTGGGGAAATGACACTCAAATAATTTCAATTTTTGACATTTTGTCAAGAAATGCTGCTCCGTCTCAGGTTCTGCTATTGTACAGTGGTTGCACAGCCTTTCCTCTACAGGGAGCCAGGTTTTCCTGTGTCTACACTTCTCAATGGCAAGGCTGTGCTCACTGAGCCTGTACTTTGTACTTTGTACTTCTTTATCTCTTCCCCTTCCTGAAGAGGCCTGTGTTCAGTGAGAGAGTAAACATTGTGTGGTGTGGTGCAGGCAGCAGGAAGGCCCCTCTGAGGCAGCCCATCACACTTCAACTGCTCCTGTCACAAACCCTGCTCTCCCCTCCTCTCCCCTGCTCTCCCCTCCTCTCACCTGTTCTCCCCTCCTCTCACCTGCTCTCCCCTCCTCTTACCTGCTCTCCCCTCCCTTCCCCTGCTCTCCCCTCCTCTCACCTGTTCTCCCCTCCTCTCACCTGTTCTCCCCTCCTCTCCACTGCTCTCCCCTCCTCTCACCTGTTCTCCCCTCCTCTCCACTGCTCTCCCCTCCTCTCACCTGTTCTCCCCTCCTCTCACCTGTTCTCCCCTCCTCTCCCCTGCTCTCCCCTCCTCTCACCTGTTCTCCCCTCCTCTCCACTGCTCTCCCCTCCTCTCACCTGTTCTCCCCTCCTCTCCCCTGCTCTCCCCTCCTCTCACCTGTTCTCCCCTCCTCTCACCTGTTCTCCCCTCCTCTCCCCTGCTCTCCCCTCCTCTCACCTGTTCTCCCCTCCTCTCCACTGCTCTCCCCTCCTCTCACCTGTTCTCCTCTCACCTGTTCTCCCCTCCTCTCCCCTGCTCCCCCCTGCTCTCCCCTCCTCTCACCTGTTCTCCCCTCCTCTCACCTGTTCTCCCCTCTTCTCCCCTGCTCTCCCCTCCTCTCACCTGTTCTCCCCTCCTCTCACCTGTTCTCCCCTCCTCTCACCTGCTCTCCCCTCCTCTCACCTGTTATCCCCTCCTCTCCCCTGCTCTCCCCTCCTCTCCCCTGCTTGCCCCTGCTTGCCCCTGCTCTCCCCTCCTCATCTTCTCTCTGCTACCCCCTCCTACTCTTCTCTTTGCCAGCCCTTCTCCTTTTCTCTCTGCCATTCCTCCTCCTCTTCACTCTGCCATTCCTCCTCCCCTTCACTCTGCCAGCCCTTCTCATTTTCTCTCTGCCATTCCTCCTCCTCTTCACTCTGCCATTCCTCCTCCTCTTCACTCTGCCAGCCCCTTCTCCCCTTCTCTCTGCCATTCCTCCTCCTCTTCACTCTGCCAGCCGCTCCTCCTCTTCACTCTGCCATATCCTCCTCCTCTTCACTCTGCCAGCCCCTCCTCCTCTTCACTCTGCCATTCCTCCTCCTCTTCACTCTGCCAGCCCCTCCTCCTCTTCTCTCTGCCATTCCTCCTCCTCTTCACTCTGCCAGCCCCTTCTCCTTTTCTCTCTGCCATTCCTCCTCTTCTCTCTCCCAGCCCCTCTCTCTTCTCTCTCCAAGCCCCTCCTCCTCTTCTCTCTGCCAGCCCCTCCTCCTCTTCTCTCTCCAAGCCCCTCCTCCTCTTCACTCTGCCAGCCGTCCTCCTCTTCACTCTGCCAGCCGTCCTCCTCTTCACTCTGCCAGCCGCTCCTCCTCTTCACTCTGCCATATCCTCCTCCTCTTCACTCTGCCAGCCCCTCCTCCTCTTCACTCTGCCAGCCGTCCTCCTCTTCACTCTGCCATATCCTCCTCCTCTTCACTCTGCCAGCCCCTCCTCCTCTTCACTCTGCCAGCCGCTCCTCCTCTTCACTCTGCCATATCCTCCTCCTCTTCACTCTGCCAGCCCCTCCTCCTCTTCACTCTGCCAGCCGTCCTCCTCTTCACTCTGCCAGCCCCTCCTCCTCTTCACTCTGCCAGCCCCTCCTTCCCTTCACTCTGCCAGCCCCTCCTTCCCTTCACTCTGCCAGCCCCTCATCTTCTTCACTCTGCCAGCCCTCCTCTTTTCTCTGCCAGCCCCTCCTCCTCTTCACTCTGCCAGCCCTCCTCTTTTCTCTGCCAGCCCCTCCTCCCCTTCACTCTGCCAGCCCCTCCTTCTCTTCACTCTGCCATATCCTCCTCCTCTTCACTCTGCCAGCCCCTCCTCCTCTTCACTCTGCCATATCCTCCTTCTCTTCACTCTGCCAGCCCCTCCTCCTCTTCACTCTGCCATTCCTCCTCCTCTTCACTCTGCCAGCCCCTTCTCCCCTTCTCTCTGCCATTCCTCCTCCTCTTCACTCTGCCAGCCCCTCCTCCTCTTCACTCTGCCATTCCTCCTCCTCTTCACTCTGCCAGCCCTCCTCTTTTCTCTGCCAGCCCCTCCTCCCCTTCACTCTGCCAGCCCCTCCTTCTCTTCACTCTGCCAGCCCCTCCTCCTCTTCACTCTGCCATTCCTCCTCCTCTTCACTCTGCCAGCCCCTTCTCCCCTTCTCTCTGCCATTCCTCCTCCTCTTCACTCTGCCAGCCCCTCCTCCTCTTCACTCTGCCATTCCTCCTCCTCTTCACTCTGCCAGCCCCTCCTCCTCTTCACTCTGCCATTCCTCCTCCTCTTCACTCTGCCAGCCCCTCCTCCTCTTCTCTCTGCCATTCCTCCTCCTCTTCACTCTGCCAGCCCCTTCTCCTTTTCTCTCTGCCATTCTTCCTCTTCTCTCTCCAAGCCCCTCCTCCTCTTCTCTCTCCCAGCCCCTCCTCCTCTTCACTCTGCCAGCCGTCCTCCTCTTCACTCTGCCAGCCCCTCCTTCTCTTCACTCTGCCAGCCGTCCTCCTCTTCACTCTGCCAGCCGTCCTCCTCTTCACTCTGCCAGCCCCTCCTTCCCTTCACTCTGCCAGCCCCTCCTTCCCTTCACTCTGCCAGCCCCTACTCCTCTTCTCTCTGCAGCCCCTCATCTTCTTCACTCTGCCAGCCCCTCCTCCTCTTCACTCTGCCAGCCCCTCCTCCTCTTCACTCTGCCAGCCCCTCCTCCTCTTCACTCTGCCAGCCCCTCCTCCTCTTCACTCTGCCAGCCCCTCCTCCTCTTCTCTCTGGCAGCCCCTCCTCCGCTTTACTCTGCCAGTCCCTCCTCCGCTTCACGCTGCCAGCCCCTCCTCCTTTTTACGCTGCCAGCCCCTCCTCCTCTTTTTACATTTACATTACATTTAAGTCATTTAGCAGACGCTCTTATCCAGAGCGACTTACAAATTGGAAAGTTCATACATATTCATCCTGGTCCCCCCGTGGGGAATGAACCCACAACCCTGGCGTTGCAAGCGCCATGCTCTACCAACTGAGCCACACGGGTCCTCTTCTCTCTGCCAGCCCCTCCTCCTCTTCACTCTGCAGCCCCTCCTCCGCTTCACTCTGCAGCCCCTCCTTCTCTTCACTCTGCCAGCCCCTCCTCCTCTTCACTCTGCAGCCCCTCCTTCTCTTCACTCTGCCAGCTCCTCCTCCTATTCTGACTCTTCTTCTCTCTCTCCTCCCCCTCTACTCATTCTCTCCCATCAGATAGTGGCTTATGCCATGGTCCCCCTATCACTGAAGCTGTGAGGAATCACTTTAGGAAGTGGACATGGAGGTGTGTGTGTGGGGGGACCAGGCAAGAACAGCCGAGCCCAGAGCTCTACTCTAATCAGTCCCCAGAGGGTTGTGTGGCGTTGCTCCCTCTGATAGTGGTAAAAACCCCTCTCTCTCCACACACACACACACACACACACACACACACACACACACACACACACACACACACACACACACACACACACACACACACACACACACACACACACACACACACACACACACACACACACACACACACACACACACACACACACACACGCACACACACACACACACAGTCTTGTACAGCTAACATTGTGGGGACACACAATTCAGTCCCATTCAAAATCCTATTTTCCCTAACCCCTAAACATAACCCATACTCTTACCCTAACCTTAACCCTAACCCTAACCTTAACCTAGTAATCTAACCTTAACCCTAACCCTAAACCTAACCTTAGCTCCTAACCCTAACACTAGAACTAACCCTAGCTCCTAAACCTAACCCTAACACTAATTCTAACCCTAACTGTCACGCCCTGACCATAGAGAGCCTTTGTTTTTTTATGGTATAGTAGGTCAGGGCATGACTGGGGGGTTTTCTAGTTCATTTTTTCTATGTGGGGTTCTAGTTGAGTTTTTCTATGGTGGTGTTTGGTATGATTTCCTAATTAGAGGCAGCTGGTAATTAGAGGCAGCTGAACTAGCAGTAAGTCAGCCATAATGGGTCTGAACTAGCAGTAGGTTAGCCATAATGGATCTGAACTAGCAGTAGGTTAGCCAAGATGGATCTGAACTAGCAGTAGGTTAGCCATAATGGATCTGAACTAGCAGTAGGTTAGCCATAATGGATCTGAACTAGCAGTAAGTTAGCCATAATGGATCTGAACTAGCAGTAGGTTAGCCATAATGGATCTGAACTAGCAGTAGGTTAGCCATAATGGATCTGAACTAGCAGTAGGTTAGCCATAATGGATCTGAACTAGCAGTAGGTTAGCCATGATGGATCTGAACTAGGTTAGCCATAATGGATCTGGACTAGCAGTAGGTTAGCCATAATGGATCTGAACTAGCAGTAGGTTAGCCATAATGGATCTGAACTAGCAGTAGGTTAGCCATAATGGATCTGAACTAGCAGTAGGTTAGCCATAATGGATCTGAACTAGCAGTAGGTTAGCCATAATGGATCTAGACTAGCAGTAGGTTAGCCATAATGGATCTGAACTAGCATTAGGTTAGCCATAATGGATCTGAACTAGCAGTAGGTTAGCCATAATGGATGTGGACTAGCAGTAGGTTAGCCATGATGGATCTGAACTAGCAGTAGGTTAGCCATGATGGATCTGGACTAGCAGTAGGTTAGCAATAATGGATCTGAACTAGCAGTAGGTTAGCCATAATGGATCTGGACTAGCAGTAGGTTAGCCATAATGGATCTGAACTAGCAGTAGGTTAGCCAAGATGGATCTGAACTAGCAGTAAGTTAGCCATAATGGATCTGAACTAGCAGTAGGTTAGCCATAATGGATCTGAACTAGCAGTAGGTTAGCCATAATGGATCTGAACTAGCAGTAGGTTAGCCATAATGGATCTGAACTAGCAGTAGGTTAGCCATGATGGATCTGAACTAGGTTAGCCATAATGGATCTGGACTAGCAGTAGGTTAGCCATAATGGATCTGAACTAGCAGTAGGTTAGCCATAATGGATCTGAACTAGCAGTAGGTTAGCCATAATGGATCTGAACTAGCAGTAGGTTAGCCATAATGGATCTGAACTAGCAGTAGGTTAGCCATAATGGATCTGAACTAGCAGTAGGTTAGCCATAATGGATCTGGACTAGCAGTAGGTTAGCCATAATGGATCTGAACTAGCAGTAGGTTAGCCATAATGGATCTGAACTAGCAGTAGGTTAGCCATAATGGATCTGAACTAGCAGTAGGTTAGCCAAGATGGATCTGAACTAGCAGTAGGTTAGCCATAATGGATCTGAACTAGCAGTAGGTTAGCCATAATGGATCTGAACTAGCAGTAAGTTAGCCATAATGGATCTGAACTAGCAGTAGGTTAGCCATAATGGATCTGAACTAGCAGTAGGTTAGCCATAATGGATCTGAACTAGCAGTAGGTTAGCCATAATGGATCTGAACTAGCAGTAGGTTAGCCATGATGGATCTGAACTAGGTTAGCCATAATGGATCTGGACTAGCAGTAGGTTAGCCATAATGGATCTGAACTAGCAGTAGGTTAGCCATAATGGATCTGAACTAGCAGTAGGTTAGCCATAATGGATCTGAACTAGCAGTAGGTTAGCCATAATGGATCTGAACTAGCAGTAGGTTAGCCATAATGGATCTGGACTAGCAGTAGGTTAGCCATAATGGATCTGAACTAGCATTAGGTTAGCCATAATGGATCTGAACTAGCAGTAGGTTAGCCATAATGGATGTGGACTAGCAGTAGGTTAGCCATGATGGATCTGAACTAGCAGTAGGTTAGCCATGATGGATCTGGACTAGCAGTAGGTTAGCAATAATGGATCTGAACTAGCAGTAGGTTAGCCATAATGGATCTGGACTAGCAGTAGGTTAGCCATAATGGATCTGAACTAGCAGTAGGTTAGCCAAGATGGATCTGAACTAGCAGTAGGTTAGCCATAATGGATCTGAACTAGCAGTAGGTTAGCCATAATGGATCTGAACTAGCAGTAAGTTAGCCATAATGGATCTGAACTAGCAGTAGGTTAGCCATAATGGATCTGAACTAGCAGTAGGTTAGCCATAATGGATCTGAACTAGCAGTAGGTTAGCCATAATGGATCTGAACTAGCAGTAGGTTAGCCATGATGGATCTGAACTAGGTTAGCCATAATGGATCTGGACTAGCAGTAGGTTAGCCATAATGGATCTGAACTAGCAGTAGGTTAGCCATAATGGATCTGAACTAGCAGTAGGTTAGCCATAATGGATCTGAACTAGCAGTAGGTTAGCCATAATGGATCTGAACTAGCAGTAGGTTAGCCATAATGGATCTGAACTAGCAGTAGGTTAGCCATAATGGATCTGAACTAGCAGTAGGTTAGCCATAATGGATCTGAACTAGCAGTAGGTTAGCCATAATGTATCTGAACTAGCAGTAGGTTAGCCATAATGGATCTGAACTAGCAGTAGGTTAGCCATAATGGATCTGAACTAGCAGTAGGTTAGCCATAATGGATCTGAACTAGCAGTAGGTTAGCCATAATGGATCTGAACTAGCAGTAGGTTAGCCATAATGGATCTGGACTAGCAGTAGGTTAGCCATAATGGATCTGAACTAGCAGTAGGTTAGCCATGATGGATCTGAACTAGGTTAGCCATAATGGATCTGGACTAGCAGTAGGTTAGCCATAATGGATCTGAACTAGCAGTAGGTTAGCCATGATGGATCTGAACTAGGTTAGCCATAATGGATCTGGACTAGCAGTAGGTTAGCCATAATGGATCTGGACTAGCAGTAGGTTAGCCATAATGGATCTGAACTAGCAGTAGGTTAGCCATAATGGATCTGAACTAGCAGTAGGTTAGCCATAATGGATCTGAACTAGCAGTAGGTTAGCCATAATGGATCTGGACTAGCAGTAGGTTAGCCATAATGGATCTGAACTAGCAGTAGGTTAGCCATAATGGATCTGAACTAGCAGTAGGTTAGCCATAATGGATCTGAACTAGCAGTAGGTTAGCCATAATGGATCTGAACTAGCAGTAGGTTAGCCATGATGGATCTGAACTAGGTTAGCCATAATGGATCTGGACTAGCAGTAGGTTAGCCATAATGGATCTGAACTAGCAGTAGGTTAGCCATAATGGATCTGAACTAGCAGTAGGTTAGCCATAATGGATCTGAACTAGCAGTAGGTTAGCCATAATGGATCTGAACTAGCAGTAGGTTAGCCATAATGGATCTGAACTAGCAGTAGGTTAGCCATGATGGATCTGAACTAGGTTAGCCATAATGGATCTGGACTAGCAGTAGGTTAGCCATAATGGATCTGAACTAGCAGTAGGTTAGCCATAATGGATCTGAACTAGCAGTAGGTTAGCCATAATGGATCTGAACTAGCAGTAGGTTAGCCATAATGGATCTGAACTAGCAGTAGGTTAGCCATAATGGATCTGGACTAGCAGTAGGTTAGCCATAATGGATCTGAACTAGCATTAGGTTAGCCATAATGGATCTGAACTAGCAGTAGGTTAGCCATAATGGATGTGGACTAGCAGTAGGTTAGCCATGATGGATCTGAACTAGCAGTAGGTTAGCCATGATGGATCTGGACTAGCAGTAGGTTAGCCATAATGGATCTGAACTAGCAGTAGGTTAGCCATAATGGATCTGGACTAGCAGTAGGTTAGCCATAATGGATCTGAACTAGCAGTAGGTTAGCCAAGATGGATCTGAACTAGCAGTAGGTTAGCCATAATGGATCTGAACTAGCAGTAGGTTAGCCATAATGGATCTGAACTAGCAGTAAGTTAGCCATAATGGATCTGAACTAGCAGTAGGTTAGCCATAATGGATCTGAACTAGCAGTAGGTTAGCCATAATGGATCTGAACTAGCAGTAGGTTAGCCATAATGGATCTGAACTAGCAGTAGGTTAGCCATGATGGATCTGAACTAGGTTAGCCATAATGGATCTGGACTAGCAGTAGGTTAGCCATAATGGATCTGAACTAGCAGTAGGTTAGCCATAATGGATCTGAACTAGCAGTAGGTTAGCCATAATGGATCTGAACTAGCAGTAGGTTAGCCATAATGGATCTGAACTAGCAGTAGGTTAGCCATAATGGATCGGAACTAGCAGTAGGTTAGCCATAATGGATCTGGACTAGCAGTAGGTTAGCCATAATGGATCTGAACTAGCAGTAGGTTAGCCATAATGGATCTGAACTAGCAGTAAGTTAGCCATAATGGATCTGAACTAGCAGTAGGTTAGCCATAATGGATCTGAACTAGCATTAGGTTAGCCATAATGGATCTGAACTAGCAGTAGGTTAGCCATAATGGATCTGAACTAGCAGTAGGTTAGCCATGATGGATCTGAACTAGCAGTAGGTTAGCCATAATGGATCTGAACTAGCAGTAGGTTAGCCATAATGGATCTGAACTAGCAGTAGGTTAGCCATAATGGATCTGAACTAGCAGTAGGTTAGCCATAATGGATCTGAACTAGCAGTAGGTTAGCCATAATGGATCTGAACTAGCAGTAGGTTAGCCATAATGGATCTGAACTAGCAGTATGTTAGCCATAATGGATCTGAACTAGCAGTAGGTTAGCCATAATGGATCTGAACTAGCAGTAGGTTAGCCATAATGGATCTGAACTAGCAGTAGGTTAGCCATAATGGATCTGGACTAGCAGTAGGTTAGCCATAATGGATCTGAACTAGCAGTAGGTTAGCCATAATGGATCTGAACTAGCAGTAGGTTAGCCATAATGGATCTGAACTAGCAGTAGGTTAGCCATAATGGATCTGGACTAGCAGTAGGTTAGCCATAATGGATCTGAACTAGCAGTAGGTTAGCCATAATGGATCTGAACTAGCAGTAGGTTAGCCATAATGGATCTGAACTAGCAGTAGGTTAGCCATAATGGATCTGAACTAGCAGTAGGTTAGCCATAATGGATCTGAACTAGCAGTAGGTTAGCCATAATGGATCTGAACTAGCAGTAGGTTAGCCATAATGGATCTGAACTAGCAGTAGGTTAGCCATAATGTATCTGAACTAGCAGTAGGTTAGCCATAATGGATCTGAACTAGCAGTAGGTTAGCCATAATGGATCTGAACTAGCAGTAGGTTAGCCATAATGGATCTGAACTAGCAGTAGGTTAGCCATAATGGATCTGAACTAGCAGTAGGTTAGCCATAATGGATCTGGACTAGCAGTAGGTTAGCCATAATGGATCTGAACTAGCAGTAGGTTAGCCATGATGGATCTGAACTAGGTTAGCCATAATGGATCTGGACTAGCAGTAGGTTAGCCATAATGGATCTGAACTAGCAGTAGGTTAGCCATGATGGATCTGAACTAGGTTAGCCATAATGGATCTGGACTAGCAGTAGGTTAGCCATAAGGGATCTGGACTAGCAGTAGGTTAGCCATAATGGATCTGAACTAGCAGTAGGTTAGCCATAATGGATCTGAACTAGCAGTAGGTTAGCCATAATGGATCTGAACTAGCAGTAGGTTAGCCATAATGGATCTGGACTAGCAGTAGGTTAGCCATAATGGATCTGAACTAGCAGTAGGTTAGCCATAATGGATCTGAACTAGCAGTAGGTTAGCCATAATGGATCTGAACTAGCAGTAGGTTAGCCATAATGGATCTGAACTAGCAGTAGGTTAGCCATGATGGATCTGAACTAGGTTAGCCATAATGGATCTGGACTAGCAGTAGGTTAGCCATAATGGATCTGAACTAGCAGTAGGTTAGCCATAATGGATCTGAACTAGCAGTAGGTTAGCCATAATGGATCTGAACTAGCAGTAGGTTAGCCATAATGGATCTGAACTAGCAGTAGGTTAGCCATAATGGATCTGGACTAGCAGTAGGTTAGCCATAATGGATCTGAACTAGCAGTAGGTTAGCCATAATGGATCTGAACTAGCAGTAAGTTAGCCATAATGTATCTGAACTAGCAGTAGGTTAGCCATAATGGATCTGAACTAGCATTAGGTTAGCCATAATGGATCTGAACTAGCAGTAGGTTAGCCATAATGGATCTGGACTAGCAGTAGGTTAGCCATGATGGATCTGAACTAGCAGTAGGTTAGCCATGATGGATCTGGACTAGCAGTACGTTAGCCATAATGGATCTGAACTAGCAGTAGGTTAGCCATAATGGATCTGAACTAGCAGTAGGTTAGCCATAATGGATCTGAACTAGCAGTAGGTTAGCCATAATGGATCTGAACTAGCAGTAGGTTAGCCATAATGGATCTGAACTAGCAGTAGGTTAGCCATAATGGATCTGAACTAGCAGTAGGTTAGCCATAATGGATCTGAACTAGCAGTAGGTTAGCCATAATGGATCTGAACTAGCAGTAGGTTAGCCATAATGGATCTGAACTAGCAGTAGGTTAGCCATAATGGATCTGAACTAGCAGTAGGTTAGCCATAATGGATCTGAACTAGCAGTAGGTTAGCCATAATGGATCTGAACTAGCAGTAGGTTAGCCATAATGGATCTGAACTAGCAGTAGGTTAGCCATAATGGATCTGAACTAGCAGTAGGTTAGCCATAATGGATCTGAACTAGCAGTAGGTTAGCCATAATGGATCTGAACTAGCAGTAGGTTAGCCATAATGGATCTGAACTAGCAGTAGGTTAGCCATAATGGATCTGAACTAGCAGTAGGTTAGCCATAATGGATCTGAACTAGCAGTAGGTTAGCCATAATGGATCTGAACTAGCAGTAGGTTAGCCATAATGGATCTGAACTAGCAGTAGGTTAGCCATAATGGATCTGAACTAGCAGTAGGTTAGCCATAATGGATCTGAACTAGCAGTAGGTTAGCCATAATGGATCTGAACTAGCAGTAGGTTAGCCATAATGGATCTGAACTAGCAGTAGGTTAGCCATAATGGATCTGAACTAGCAGTAGGTTAGCCATAATGGATCTGAACTAGCAGTAGGTTAGCCATAATGGATCTGAACTAGCAGTAGGTTAGCCATAATGGATCTGAACTAGCAGTAGGTTAGCCATAATGGATCTGAACTAGCAGTAGGTTAGCCATAATGGATCTGAACTAGCAGTAGGTTAGCCATAATGGATCTGAACTAGCAGTAGGTTAGCCATAATGGATCTGAACTAGCAGTAGGTTAGCCATAATGGATCTGAACTAGCAGTAGGTTAGCCATAATGGATCTGAACTAGCAGTAGGTTAGCCATAATGGATCTGAACTAGCAGTAGGTTAGCCATAATGGATCTGAACTAGCAGTAGGTTAGCCATAATGGATCTGAACTAGCAGTAGGTTAGCCATAATGGATCTGAACTAGCAGTAGGTTAGCCATAATGGATCTGAACTAGCAGTAGGTTAGCCATAATGGATCTGAACTAGCAGTAGGTTAGCCATAATGGATCTGAACTAGCAGTAGGTTAGCCATAATGGATCTGAACTAGCAGTAGGTTAGCCATAATGGATCTGAACTAGCAGTAGGTTAGCCATAATGGATCTGAACTAGCAGTAGGTTAGCCATAATGGATCTGAACTAGCAGTAGGTTAGCCATAATGGATCTGAACTAGCAGTAGGTTAGCCATAATGGATCTGAACTAGCAGTAGGTTAGCCATAATGGATCTGAACTAGCAGTAGGTTAGCCATAATGGATCTGAACTAGCAGTAGGTTAGCCATAATGGATCTGAACTAGCAGTAGGTTAGCCATAATGGATCTGAACTAGCAGTAGGTTAGCCATAATGGATCTGAACTAGCAGTAGGTTAGCCATAATGGATCTGAACTAGCAGTAGGTTAGCCATAATGGATCTGAACTAGCAGTAGGTTAGCCATAATGGATCTGAACTAGCAGTAGGTTAGCCATAATGGATCTGAACTAGCAGTAGGTTAGCCATAATGGATCTGAACTAGCAGTAGGTTAGCCATAATGGATCTGAACTAGCAGTAGGTTAGCCATAATGGATCTGAACTAGCAGTAGGTTAGCCATAATGGATCTGAACTAGCAGTAGGTTAGCCATAATGGATCTGAACTAGCAGTAGGTTAGCCATAATGGATCTGAACTAGCAGTAGGTTAGCCATAATGGATCTGAACTAGCAGTAGGTTAGCCATAATGGATCTGAACTAGCAGTAGGTTAGCCATAATGGATCTGAACTAGCAGTAGGTTAGCCATAATGGATCTGAACTAGCAGTAGGTTAGCCATAATGGATCTGAACTAGCAGTAGGTTAGCCATAATGGATCTGAACTAGCAGTAGGTTAGCCATAATGGATCTGAACTAGCAGTAGGTTAGCCATAATGGATCTGAACTAGCAGTAGGTTAGCCATAATGGATCTGAACTAGCAGTAGGTTAGCCATAATGGATCTGAACTAGCAGTAGGTTAGCCATAATGGATCTGAACTAGCAGTAGGTTAGCCATAATGGATCTGAACTAGCAGTAGGTTAGCCATAATGGATCTGAACTAGCAGTAGGTTAGCCATAATGGATCTGAACTAGCAGTAGGTTAGCCATAATGGATCTGAACTAGCAGTAGGTTAGCCATAATGGATCTGAACTAGCAGTAGGTTAGCCATAATGGATCTGAACTAGCAGTAGGTTAGCCATAATGGATCTGAACTAGCAGTAGGTTAGCCATAATGGATCTGAACTAGCAGTAGGTTAGCCATAATGGATCTGAACTAGCAGTAGGTTAGCCATAATGGATCTGAACTAGCAGTAGGTTAGCCATAATGGATCTGAACTAGCAGTAGGTTAGCCATAATGGATCTGAACTAGCAGTAGGTTAGCCATAATGGATCTGAACTAGCAGTAGGTTAGCCATAATGGATCTGAACTAGCAGTAGGTTAGCCATAATGGATCTGAACTAGCAGTAGGTTAGCCATAATGGATCTGAACTAGCAGTAGGTTAGCCATAATGGATCTGAACTAGCAGTAGGTTAGCCATAATGGATCTGAACTAGCAGTAGGTTAGCCATAATGGATCTGAACTAGCAGTAGGTTAGCCATAATGGATCTGAACTAGCAGTAGGTTAGCCATAATGGATCTGAACTAGCAGTAGGTTAGCCATAATGGATCTGAACTAGCAGTAGGTTAGCCATAATGGATCTGAACTAGCAGTAGGTTAGCCATAATGGATCTGAACTAGCAGTAGGTTAGCCATAATGGATCTGAACTAGCAGTAGGTTAGCCATAATGGATCTGAACTAGCAGTAGGTTAGCCATAATGGATCTGAACTAGCAGTAGGTTAGCCATAATGGATCTGAACTAGCAGTAGGTTAGCCATAATGGATCTGAACTAGCAGTAGGTTAGCCATAATGGATCTGAACTAGCAGTAGGTTAGCCATAATGGATCTGAACTAGCAGTAGGTTAGCCATAATGGATCTGAACTAGCAGTAGGTTAGCCATAATGGATCTGAACTAGCAGTAGGTTAGCCATAATGGATCTGAACTAGCAGTAGGTTAGCCATAATGGATCTGAACTAGCAGTAGGTTAGCCATAATGGATCTGAACTAGCAGTAGGTTAGCCATAATGGATCTGAACTAGCAGTAGGTTAGCCATAATGGATCTGAACTAGCAGTAGGTTAGCCATAATGGATCTGAACTAGCAGTAGGTTAGCCATAATGGATCTGAACTAGCAGTAGGTTAGCCATAATGGATCTGAACTAGCAGTAGGTTAGCCATAATGGATCTGAACTAGCAGTAGGTTAGCCATAATGGATCTGAACTAGCAGTAGGTTAGCCATAATGGATCTGAACTAGCAGTAGGTTAGCCATAATGGATCTGAACTAGCAGTAGGTTAGCCATAATGGATCTGAACTAGCAGTAGGTTAGCCATAATGGATCTGAACTAGCAGTAGGTTAGCCATAATGGATCTGAACTAGCAGTAGGTTAGCCATAATGGATCTGAACTAGCAGTAGGTTAGCCATAATGGATCTGAACTAGCAGTAGGTTAGCCATAATGGATCTGAACTAGCAGTAGGTTAGCCATAATGGATCTGAACTAGCAGTAGGTTAGCCATAATGGATCTGAACTAGCAGTAGGTTAGCCATAATGGATCTGAACTAGCAGTAGGTTAGCCATAATGGATCTGAACTAGCAGTAGGTTAGCCATAATGGATCTGAACTAGCAGTAGGTTAGCCATAATGGATCTGAACTAGCAGTAGGTTAGCCATAATGGATCTGAACTAGCAGTAGGTTAGCCATAATGGATCTGAACTAGCAGTAGGTTAGCCATAATGGATCTGAACTAGCAGTAGGTTAGCCATAATGGATCTGAACTAGCAGTAGGTTAGCCATAATGGATCTGAACTAGCAGTAGGTTAGCCATAATGGATCTGAACTAGCAGTAGGTTAGCCATAATGGATCTGAACTAGCAGTAGGTTAGCCATAATGGATCTGAACTAGCAGTAGGTTAGCCATAATGGATCTGAACTAGCAGTAGGTTAGCCATAATGGATCTGAACTAGCAGTAGGTTAGCCATAATGGATCTGAACTAGCAGTAGGTTAGCCATAATGGATCTGAACTAGCAGTAGGTTAGCCATAATGGATCTGAACTAGCAGTAGGTTAGCCATAATGGATCTGAACTAGCAGTAGGTTAGCCATAATGGATCTGAACTAGCAGTAGGTTAGCCATAATGGATCTGAACTAGCAGTAGGTTAGCCATAATGGATCTGAACTAGCAGTAGGTTAGCCATAATGGATCTGAACTAGCAGTAGGTTAGCCATAATGGATCTGAACTAGCAGTAGGTTAGCCATAATGGATCTGAACTAGCAGTAGGTTAGCCATAATGGATCTGAACTAGCAGTAGGTTAGCCATAATGGATCTGAACTAGCAGTAGGTTAGCCATAATGGATCTGAACTAGCAGTAGGTTAGCCATAATGG
The DNA here is from genome assembly GCF_029448725.1 of Salvelinus fontinalis. Taxonomy (NCBI): domain Eukaryota; kingdom Metazoa; phylum Chordata; class Actinopteri; order Salmoniformes; family Salmonidae; genus Salvelinus; species Salvelinus fontinalis. Next base: position 19,318,895 of record NC_074697.1, on the reverse strand, counting down.
ATCTGAACTAGCAGTAGGTTAGCCATAATGGATCTGAACTAGCAGTAGGTTAGCCATAATGGATCTGAACTAGCAGTAGGTTAGCCATAATGGATCTGAACTAGCAGTAGGTTAGCCATAATGGATCTGAACTAGCAGTAGGTTAGCCATAATGGATCTGAACTAGCAGTAGGTTAGCCATAATGGATCTGAACTAGCAGTAGGTTAGCCATAATGGATCTGAACTAGCAGTAGGTTAGCCATAATGGATCTGAACTAGCAGTAGGTTAGCCATAATGGATCTGAACTAGCAGTAGGTTAGCCATAATGGATCTGAACTAGCAGTAGGTTAGCCATAATGGATCTGAACTAGCAGTAGGTTAGCCATAATGGATCTGAACTAGCAGTAGGTTAGCCATAATGGATCTGAACTAGCAGTAGGTTAGCCATAATGGATCTGAACTAGCAGTAGGTTAGCCATAATGGATCTGAACTAGCAGTAGGTTAGCCATAATGGATCTGAACTAGCAGTAGGTTAGCCATAATGGATCTGAACTAGCAGTAGGTTAGCCATAATGGATCTGAACTAGCAGTAGGTTAGCCATAATGGATCTGAACTAGCAGTAGGTTAGCCATAATGGATCTGAACTAGCAGTAGGTTAGCCATAATGGATCTGAACTAGCAGTAGGTTAGCCATAATGGATCTGAACTAGCAGTAGGTTAGCCATAATGGATCTGAACTAGCAGTAGGTTAGCCATAATGGATCTGAACTAGCAGTAGGTTAGCCATAATGGATCTGAACTAGCAGTAGGTTAGCCATAATGGATCTGAACTAGCAGTAGGTTAGCCATAATGGATCTGAACTAGCAGTAGGTTAGCCATAATGGATCTGAACTAGCAGTAGGTTAGCCATAATGGATCTGAACTAGCAGTAGGTTAGCCATAATGGATCTGAACTAGCAGTAGGTTAGCCATAATGGATCTGAACTAGCAGTAGGTTAGCCATAATGGATCTGAACTAGCAGTAGGTTAGCCATAATGGATCTGAACTAGCAGTAGGTTAGCCATAATGGATCTGAACTAGCAGTAGGTTAGCCATAATGGATCTGAACTAGCAGTAGGTTAGCCATAATGGATCTGAACTAGCAGTAGGTTAGCCATAATGGATCTGAACTAGCAGTAGGTTAGCCATAATGGATCTGAACTAGCAGTAGGTTAGCCATAATGGATCTGAACTAGCAGTAGGTTAGCCATAATGGATCTGAACTAGCAGTAGGTTAGCCATAATGGATCTGAACTAGCAGTAGGTTAGCCATAATGGATCTGAACTAGCAGTAGGTTAGCCATAATGGATCTGAACTAGCAGTAGGTTAGCCATAATGGATCTGAACTAGCAGTAGGTTAGCCATAATGGATCTGAACTAGCAGTAGGTTAGCCATAATGGATCTGAACTAGCAGTAGGTTAGCCATAATGGATCTGAACTAGCAGTAGGTTAGCCATAATGGATCTGAACTAGCAGTAGGTTAGCCATAATGGATCTGAACTAGCAGTAGGTTAGCCATAATGGATCTGAACTAGCAGTAGGTTAGCCATAATGGATCTGAACTAGCAGTAGGTTAGCCATAATGGATCTGAACTAGCAGTAGGTTAGCCATAATGGATCTGAACTAGCAGTAGGTTAGCCATAATGGATCTGAACTAGCAGTAGGTTAGCCATAATGGATCTGAACTAGCAGTAGGTTAGCCATAATGGATCTGAACTAGCAGTAGGTTAGCCATAATGGATCTGAACTAGCAGTAGGTTAGCCATAATGGATCTGAACTAGCAGTAGGTTAGCCATAATGGATCTGAACTAGCAGTAGGTTAGCCATAATGGATCTGAACTAGCAGTAGGTTAGCCATAATGGATCTGAACTAGCAGTAGGTTAGCCATAATGGATCTGAACTAGCAGTAGGTTAGCCATAATGGATCTGAACTAGCAGTAGGTTAGCCATAATGGATCTGAACTAGCAGTAGGTTAGCCATAATGGATCTGAACTAGCAGTAGGTTAGCCATAATGGATCTGAACTAGCAGTAGGTTAGCCATAATGGATCTGAACTAGCAGTAGGTTAGCCATAATGGATCTGAACTAGCAGTAGGTTAGCCATAATGGATCTGAACTAGCAGTAGGTTAGCCATAATGGATCTGAACTAGCAGTAGGTTAGCCATAATGGATCTGAACTAGCAGTAGGTTAGCCATAATGGATCTGAACTAGCAGTAGGTTAGCCATAATGGATCTGAACTAGCAGTAGGTTAGCCATAATGGATCTGAACTAGCAGTAGGTTAGCCATAATGGATCTGAACTAGCAGTAGGTTAGCCATAATGGATCTGAACTAGCAGTAGGTTAGCCATAATGGATCTGAACTAGCAGTAGGTTAGCCATAATGGATCTGAACTAGCAGTAGGTTAGCCATAATGGATCTGAACTAGCAGTAGGTTAGCCATAATGGATCTGAACTAGCAGTAGGTTAGCCATAATGGATCTGAACTAGCAGTAGGTTAGCCATAATGGATCTGAACTAGCAGTAGGTTAGCCATAATGGATCTGAACTAGCAGTAGGTTAGCCATAATGGATCTGAACTAGCAGTAGGTTAGCCATAATGGATCTGAACTAGCAGTAGGTTAGCCATAATGGATCTGAACTAGCAGTAGGTTAGCCATAATGGATCTGAACTAGCAGTAGGTTAGCCATAATGGATCTGAACTAGCAGTAGGTTAGCCATAATGGATCTGAACTAGCAGTAGGTTAGCCATAATGGATCTGAACTAGCAGTAGGTTAGCCATAATGGATCTGAACTAGCAGTAGGTTAGCCATAATGGATCTGAACTAGCAGTAGGTTAGCCATAATGGATCTGAACTAGCAGTAGGTTAGCCATAATGGATCTGAACTAGCAGTAGGTTAGCCATAATGGATCTGAACTAGCAGTAGGTTAGCCATAATGGATCTGAACTAGCAGTAGGTTAGCCATAATGGATCTGAACTAGCAGTAGGTTAGCCATAATGGATCTGAACTAGCAGTAGGTTAGCCATAATGGATCTGAACTAGCAGTAGGTTAGCCATAATGGATCTGAACTAGCAGTAGGTTAGCCATAATGGATCTGAACTAGCAGTAGGTTAGCCATAATGGATCTGAACTAGCAGTAGGTTAGCCATAATGGATCTGAACTAGCAGTAGGTTAGCCATAATGGATCTGAACTAGCAGTAGGTTAGCCATAATGGATCTGAACTAGCAGTAGGTTAGCCATAATGGATCTGAACTAGCAGTAGGTTAGCCATAATGGATCTGAACTAGCAGTAGGTTAGCCATAATGGATCTGAACTAGCAGTAGGTTAGCCATAATGGATCTGAACTAGCAGTAGGTTAGCCATAATGGATCTGAACTAGCAGTAGGTTAGCCATAATGGATCTGAACTAGCAGTAGGTTAGCCATAATGGATCTGAACTAGCAGTAGGTTAGCCATAATGGATCTGAACTAGCAGTAGGTTAGCCATAATGGATCTGAACTAGCAGTAGGTTAGCCATAATGGATCTGAACTAGCAGTAGGTTAGCCATAATGGATCTGAACTAGCAGTAGGTTAGCCATAATGGATCTGAACTAGCAGTAGGTTAGCCATAATGGATCTGAACTAGCAGTAGGTTAGCCATAATGGATCTGAACTAGCAGTAGGTTAGCCATAATGGATCTGAACTAGCAGTAGGTTAGCCATAATGGATCTGAACTAGCAGTAGGTTAGCCATAATGGATCTGAACTAGCAGTAGGTTAGCCATAATGGATCTGAACTAGCAGTAGGTTAGCCATAATGGATCTGAACTAGCAGTAGGTTAGCCATAATGGATCTGAACTAGCAGTAGGTTAGCCATAATGGATCTGAACTAGCAGTAGGTTAGCCATAATGGATCTGAACTAGCAGTAGGTTAGCCATAATGGATCTGAACTAGCAGTAGGTTAGCCATAATGGATCTGAACTAGCAGTAGGTTAGCCATAATGGATCTGAACTAGCAGTAGGTTAGCCATAATGGATCTGAACTAGCAGTAGGTTAGCCATAATGGATCTGAACTAGCAGTAGGTTAGCCATAATGGATCTGAACTAGCAGTAGGTTAGCCATAATGGATCTGAACTAGCAGTAGGTTAGCCATAATGGATCTGAACTAGCAGTAGGTTAGCCATAATGGATCTGAACTAGCAGTAGGTTAGCCATAATGGATCTGAACTAGCAGTAGGTTAGCCATAATGGATCTGAACTAGCAGTAGGTTAGCCATAATGGATCTGAACTAGCAGTAGGTTAGCCATAATGGATCTGAACTAGCAGTAGGTTAGCCATAATGGATCTGAACTAGCAGTAGGTTAGCCATAATGGATCTGAACTAGCAGTAGGTTAGCCATAATGGATCTGAACTAGCAGTAGGTTAGCCATAATGGATCTGAACTAGCAGTAGGTTAGCCATAATGGATCTGAACTAGCAGTAGGTTAGCCATAATGGATCTGAACTAGCAGTAGGTTAGCCATAATGGATCTGAACTAGCAGTAGGTTAGCCATAATGGATCTGAACTAGCAGTAGGTTAGCCATAATGGATCTGAACTAGCAGTAGGTTAGCCATAATGGATCTGAACTAGCAGTAGGTTAGCCATAATGGATCTGAACTAGCAGTAGGTTAGCCATAATGGATCTGAACTAGCAGTAGGTTAGCCATAATGGATCTGAACTAGCAGTAGGTTAGCCATAATGGATCTGAACTAGCAGTAGGTTAGCCATAATGGATCTGAACTAGCAGTAGGTTAGCCATAATGGATCTGAACTAGCAGTAGGTTAGCCATAATGGATCTGAACTAGCAGTAGGTTAGCCATAATGGATCTGAACTAGCAGTAGGTTAGCCATAATGGATCTGAACTAGCAGTAGGTTAGCCATAATGGATCTGAACTAGCAGTAGGTTAGCCATAATGGATCTGAACTAGCAGTAGGTTAGCCATAATGGATCTGAACTAGCAGTAGGTTAGCCATAATGGATCTGAACTAGCAGTAGGTTAGCCATAATGGATCTGAACTAGCAGTAGGTTAGCCATAATGGATCTGAACTAGCAGTAGGTTAGCCATAATGGATCTGAACTAGCAGTAGGTTAGCCATAATGGATCTGAACTAGCAGTAGGTTAGCCATAATGGATCTGAACTAGCAGTAGGTTAGCCATAATGGATCTGAACTAGCAGTAGGTTAGCCATAATGGATCTGAACTAGCAGTAGGTTAGCCATAATGGATCTGAACTAGCAGTAGGTTAGCCATAATGGATCTGAACTAGCAGTAGGTTAGCCATAATGGATCTGAACTAGCAGTAGGTTAGCCATAATGGATCTGAACTAGCAGTAGGTTAGCCATAATGGATCTGAACTAGCAGTAGGTTAGCCATAATGGATCTGAACTAGCAGTAGGTTAGCCATAATGGATCTGAACTAGCAGTAGGTTAGCCATAATGGATCTGAACTAGCAGTAGGTTAGCCATAATGGATCTGAACTAGCAGTAGGTTAGCCATAATGGATCTGAACTAGCAGTAGGTTAGCCATAATGGATCTGAACTAGCAGTAGGTTAGCCATAATGGATCTGAACTAGCAGTAGGTTAGCCATAATGGATCTGAACTAGCAGTAGGTTAGCCATAATGGATCTGAACTAGCAGTAGGTTAGCCATAATGGATCTGAACTAGCAGTAGGTTAGCCATAATGGATCTGAACTAGCAGTAGGTTAGCCATAATGGATCTGAACTAGCAGTAGGTTAGCCATAATGGATCTGAACTAGCAGTAGGTTAGCCATAATGGATCTGAACTAGCAGTAGGTTAGCCATAATGGATCTGAACTAGCAGTAGGTTAGCCATAATGGATCTGAACTAGCAGTAGGTTAGCCATAATGGATCTGAACTAGCAGTAGGTTAGCCATAATGGATCTGAACTAGCAGTAGGTTAGCCATAATGGATCTGAACTAGCAGTAGGTTAGCCATAATGGATCTGAACTAGCAGTAGGTTAGCCATAATGGATCTGAACTAGCAGTAGGTTAGCCATAATGGATCTGAACTAGCAGTAGGTTAGCCATAATGGATCTGAACTAGCAGTAGGTTAGCCATAATGGATCTGAACTAGCAGTAGGTTAGCCATAATGGATCTGAACTAGCAGTAGGTTAGCCATAATGGATCTGAACTAGCAGTAGGTTAGCCATAATGGATCTGAACTAGCAGTAGGTTAGCCATAATGGATCTGAACTAGCAGTAGGTTAGCCATAATGGATCTGAACTAGCAGTAGGTTAGCCATAATGGATCTGAACTAGCAGTAGGTTAGCCATAATGGATCTGAACTAGCAGTAGGTTAGCCATAATGGATCTGAACTAGCAGTAGGTTAGCCATAATGGATCTGAACTAGCAGTAGGTTAGCCATAATGGATCTGAACTAGCAGTAGGTTAGCCATAATGGATCTGAACTAGCAGTAGGTTAGCCATAATGGATCTGAACTAGCAGTAGGTTAGCCATAATGGATCTGAACTAGCAGTAGGTTAGCCATAATGGATCTGAACTAGCAGTAGGTTAGCCATAATGGATCTGAACTAGCAGTAGGTTAGCCATAATGGATCTGAACTAGCAGTAGGTTAGCCATAATGGATCTGAACTAGCAGTAGGTTAGCCATAATGGATCTGAACTAGCAGTAGGTTAGCCATAATGGATCTGAACTAGCAGTAGGTTAGCCATAATGGATCTGAACTAGCAGTAGGTTAGCCATAATGGATCTGAACTAGCAGTAGGTTAGCCATAATGGATCTGAACTAGCAGTAGGTTAGCCATAATGGATCTGAACTAGCAGTAGGTTAGCCATAATGGATCTGAACTAGCAGTAGGTTAGCCATAATGGATCTGAACTAGCAGTAGGTTAGCCATAATGGATCTGAACTAGCAGTAGGTTAGCCATAATGGATCTGAACTAGCAGTAGGTTAGCCATAATGGATCTGAACTAGCAGTAGGTTAGCCATAATGGATCTGAACTAGCAGTAGGTTAGCCATAATGGATCTGAACTAGCAGTAGGTTAGCCATAATGGATCTGAACTAGCAGTAGGTTAGCCATAATGGATCTGAACTAGCAGTAGGTTAGCCATAATGGATCTGAACTAGCAGTAGGTTAGCCATAATGGATCTGAACTAGCAGTAGGTTAGCCATAATGGATCTGAACTAGCAGTAGGTTAGCCATAATGGATCTGAACTAGCAGTAGGTTAGCCATAATGGATCTGAACTAGCAGTAGGTTAGCCATAATGGATCTGAACTAGCAGTAGGTTAGCCATAATGGATCTGAACTAGCAGTAGGTTAGCCATAATGGATCTGAACTAGCAGTAGGTTAGCCATAATGGATCTGAACTAGCAGTAGGTTAGCCATAATGGATCTGAACTAGCAGTAGGTTAGCCATAATGGATCTGAACTAGCAGTAGGTTAGCCATAATGGATCTGAACTAGCAGTAGGTTAGCCATAATGGATCTGAACTAGCAGTAGGTTAGCCATAATGGATCTGAACTAGCAGTAGGTTAGCCATAATGGATCTGAACTAGCAGTAGGTTAGCCATAATGGATCTGAACTAGCAGTAGGTTAGCCATAATGGATCTGAACTAGCAGTAGGTTAGCCATAATGGATCTGAACTAGCAGTAGGTTAGCCATAATGGATCTGAACTAGCAGTAGGTTAGCCATAATGGATCTGAACTAGCAGTAGGTTAGCCATAATGGATCTGAACTAGCAGTAGGTTAGCCATAATGGATCTGAACTAGCAGTAGGTTAGCCATAATGGATCTGAACTAGCAGTAGGTTAGCCATAATGGATCTGAACTAGCAGTAGGTTAGCCATAATGGATCTGAACTAGCAGTAGGTTAGCCATAATGGATCTGAACTAGCAGTAGGTTAGCCATAATGGATCTGAACTAGCAGTAGGTTAGCCATAATGGATCTGAACTAGCAGTAGGTTAGCCATAATGGATCTGAACTAGCAGTAGGTTAGCCATAATGGATCTGAACTAGCAGTAGGTTAGCCATAATGGATCTGAACTAGCAGTAGGTTAGCCATAATGGATCTGAACTAGCAGTAGGTTAGCCATAATGGATCTGAACTAGCAGTAGGTTAGCCATAATGGATCTGAACTAGCAGTAGGTTAGCCATAATGGATCTGAACTAGCAGTAGGTTAGCCATAATGGATCTGAACTAGCAGTAGGTTAGCCATAATGGATCTGAACTAGCAGTAGGTTAGCCATAATGGATCTGAACTAGCAGTAGGTTAGCCATAATGGATCTGAACTAGCAGTAGGTTAGCCATAATGGATCTGAACTAGCAGTAGGTTAGCCATAATGGATCTGAACTAGCAGTAGGTTAGCCATAATGGATCTGAACTAGCAGTAGGTTAGCCATAATGGATCTGAACTAGCAGTAGGTTAGCCATAATGGATCTGAACTAGCAGTAGGTTAGCCATAATGGATCTGAACTAGCAGTAGGTTAGCCATAATGGATCTGAACTAGCAGTAGGTTAGCCATAATGGATCTGAACTAGCAGTAGGTTAGCCATAATGGATCTGAACTAGCAGTAGGTTAGCCATAATGGATCTGAACTAGCAGTAGGTTAGCCATAATGGATCTGAACTAGCAGTAGGTTAGCCATAATGGATCTGAACTAGCAGTAGGTTAGCCATAATGGATCTGAACTAGCAGTAGGTTAGCCATAATGGATCTGAACTAGCAGTAGGTTAGCCATAATGGATCTGAACTAGCAGTAGGTTAGCCATAATGGATCTGAACTAGCAGTAGGTTAGCCATAATGGATCTGAACTAGCAGTAGGTTAGCCATAATGGATCTGAACTAGCAGTAGGTTAGCCATAATGGATCTGAACTAGCAGTAGGTTAGCCATAATGGATCTGAACTAGCAGTAGGTTAGCCATAATGGATCTGAACTAGCAGTAGGTTAGCCATAATGGATCTGAACTAGCAGTAGGTTAGCCATAATGGATCTGAACTAGCAGTAGGTTAGCCATAATGGATCTGAACTAGCAGTAGGTTAGCCATAATGGATCTGAACTAGCAGTAGGTTAGCCATAATGGATCTGAACTAGCAGTAGGTTAGCCATAATGGATCTGAACTAGCAGTAGGTTAGCCATAATGGATCTGAACTAGCAGTAGGTTAGCCATAATGGATCTGAACTAGCAGTAGGTTAGCCATAATGGATCTGAACTAGCAGTAGGTTAGCCATAATGGATCTGAACTAGCAGTAGGTTAGCCATAATGGATCTGAACTAGCAGTAGGTTAGCCATAATGGATCTGAACTAGCAGTAGGTTAGCCATAATGGATCTGAACTAGCAGTAGGTTAGCCATAATGGATCTGAACTAGCAGTAGGTTAGCCATAATGGATCTGAACTAGCAGTAGGTTAGCCATAATGGATCTGAACTAGCAGTAGGTTAGCCATAATGGATCTGAACTAGCAGTAGGTTAGCCATAATGGATCTGAACTAGCAGTAGGTTAGCCATAATGGATCTGAACTAGCAGTAGGTTAGCCATAATGGATCTGAACTAGCAGTAGGTTAGCCATAATGGATCTGAACTAGCAGTAGGTTAGCCATAATGGATCTGAACTAGCAGTAGGTTAGCCATAATGGATCTGAACTAGCAGTAGGTTAGCCATAATGGATCTGAACTAGCAGTAGGTTAGCCATAATGGATCTGAACTAGCAGTAGGTTAGCCATAATGGATCTGAACTAGCAGTAGGTTAGCCATAATGGATCTGAACTAGCAGTAGGTTAGCCATAATGGATCTGAACTAGCAGTAGGTTAGCCATAATGGATCTGAACTAGCAGTAGGTTAGCCATAATGGATCTGAACTAGCAGTAGGTTAGCCATAATGGATCTGAACTAGCAGTAGGTTAGCCATAATGGATCTGAACTAGCAGTAGGTTAGCCATAATGGATCTGAACTAGCAGTAGGTTAGCCATAATGGATCTGAACTAGCAGTAGGTTAGCCATAATGGATCTGAACTAGCAGTAGGTTAGCCATAATGGATCTGAACTAGCAGTAGGTTAGCCATAATGGATCTGAACTAGCAGTAGGTTAGCCATAATGGATCTGAACTAGCAGTAGGTTAGCCATAATGGATCTGAACTAGCAGTAGGTTAGCCATAATGGATCTGAACTAGCAGTAGGTTAGCCATAATGGATCTGAACTAGCAGTAGGTTAGCCATAATGGATCTGAACTAGCAGTAGGTTAGCCATAATGGATCTGAACTAGCAGTAGGTTAGCCATAATGGATCTGAACTAGCAGTAGGTTAGCCATAATGGATCTGAACTAGCAGTAGGTTAGCCATAATGGATCTGAACTAGCAGTAGGTTAGCCATAATGGATCTGAACTAGCAGTAGGTTAGCCATAATGGATCTGAACTAGCAGTAGGTTAGCCATAATGGATCTGAACTAGCAGTAGGTTAGCCATAATGGATCTGAACTAGCAGTAGGTTAGCCATAATGGATCTGAACTAGCAGTAGGTTAGCCATAATGGATCTGAACTAGCAGTAGGTTAGCCATAATGGATCTGAACTAGCAGTAGGTTAGCCATAATGGATCTGAACTAGCAGTAGGTTAGCCATAATGGATCTGAACTAGCAGTAGGTTAGCCATAATGGATCTGAACTAGCAGTAGGTTAGCCATAATGGATCTGAACTAGCAGTAGGTTAGCCATAATGGATCTGAACTAGCAGTAGGTTAGCCATAATGGATCTGAACTAGCAGTAGGTTAGCCATAATGGATCTGAACTAGCAGTAGGTTAGCCATAATGGATCTGAACTAGCAGTAGGTTAGCCATAATGGATCTGAACTAGCAGTAGGTTAGCCATAATGGATCTGAACTAGCAGTAGGTTAGCCATAATGGATCTGAACTAGCAGTAGGTTAGCCATAATGGATCTGAACTAGCAGTAGGTTAGCCATAATGGATCTGAACTAGCAGTAGGTTAGCCATAATGGATCTGAACTAGCAGTAGGTTAGCCATAATGGATCTGAACTAGCAGTAGGTTAGCCATAATGGATCTGAACTAGCAGTAGGTTAGCCATAATGGATCTGAACTAGCAGTAGGTTAGCCATAATGGATCTGAACTAGCAGTAGGTTAGCCATAATGGATCTGAACTAGCAGTAGGTTAGCCATAATGGATCTGAACTAGCAGTAGGTTAGCCATAATGGATCTGAACTAGCAGTAGGTTAGCCATAATGGATCTGAACTAGCAGTAGGTTAGCCATAATGGATCTGAACTAGCAGTAGGTTAGCCATAATGGATCTGAACTAGCAGTAGGTTAGCCATAATGGATCTGAACTAGCAGTAGGTTAGCCATAATGGATCTGAACTAGCAGTAGGTTAGCCATAATGGATCTGAACTAGCAGTAGGTTAGCCATAATGGATCTGAACTAGCAGTAGGTTAGCCATAATGGATCTGAACTAGCAGTAGGTTAGCCATAATGGATCTGAACTAGCAGTAGGTTAGCCATAATGGATCTGAACTAGCAGTAGGTTAGCCATAATGGATCTGAACTAGCAGTAGGTTAGCCATAATGGATCTGAACTAGCAGTAGGTTAGCCATAATGGATCTGAACTAGCAGTAGGTTAGCCATAATGGATCTGAACTAGCAGTAGGTTAGCCATAATGGATCTGAACTAGCAGTAGGTTAGCCATAATGGATCTGAACTAGCAGTAGGTTAGCCATAATGGATCTGAACTAGCAGTAGGTTAGCCATAATGGATCTGAACTAGCAGTAGGTTAGCCATAATGGATCTGAACTAGCAGTAGGTTAGCCATAATGGATCTGAACTAGCAGTAGGTTAGCCATAATGGATCTGAACTAGCAGTAGGTTAGCCATAATGGATCTGAACTAGCAGTAGGTTAGCCATAATGGATCTGAACTAGCAGTAGGTTAGCCATAATGGATCTGAACTAGCAGTAGGTTAGCCATAATGGATCTGAACTAGCAGTAGGTTAGCCATAATGGATCTGAACTAGCAGTAGGTTAGCCATAATGGATCTGAACTAGCAGTAGGTTAGCCATAATGGATCTGAACTAGCAGTAGGTTAGCCATAATGGATCTGAACTAGCAGTAGGTTAGCCATAATGGATCTGAACTAGCAGTAGGTTAGCCATAATGGATCTGAACTAGCAGTAGGTTAGCCATAATGGATCTGAACTAGCAGTAGGTTAGCCATAATGGATCTGAACTAGCAGTAGGTTAGCCATAATGGATCTGAACTAGCAGTAGGTTAGCCATAATGGATCTGAACTAGCAGTAGGTTAGCCATAATGGATCTGAACTAGCAGTAGGTTAGCCATAATGGATCTGAACTAGCAGTAGGTTAGCCATAATGGATCTGAACTAGCAGTAGGTTAGCCATAATGGATCTGAACTAGCAGTAGGTTAGCCATAATGGATCTGAACTAGCAGTAGGTTAGCCATAATGGATCTGAACTAGCAGTAGGTTAGCCATAATGGATCTGAACTAGCAGTAGGTTAGCCATAATGGATCTGAACTAGCAGTAGGTTAGCCATAATGGATCTGAACTAGCAGTAGGTTAGCCATAATGGATCTGAACTAGCAGTAGGTTAGCCATAATGGATCTGAACTAGCAGTAGGTTAGCCATAATGGATCTGAACTAGCAGTAGGTTAGCCATAATGGATCTGAACTAGCAGTAGGTTAGCCATAATGGATCTGAACTAGCAGTAGGTTAGCCATAATGGATCTGAACTAGCAGTAGGTTAGCCATAATGGATCTGAACTAGCAGTAGGTTAGCCATAATGGATCTGAACTAGCAGTAGGTTAGCCATAATGGATCTGAACTAGCAGTAGGTTAGCCATAATGGATCTGAACTAGCAGTAGGTTAGCCATAATGGATCTGAACTAGCAGTAGGTTAGCCATAATGGATCTGAACTAGCAGTAGGTTAGCCATAATGGATCTGAACTAGCAGTAGGTTAGCCATAATGGATCTGAACTAGCAGTAGGTTAGCCATAATGGATCTGAACTAGCAGTAGGTTAGCCATAATGGATCTGAACTAGCAGTAGGTTAGCCATAATGGATCTGAACTAGCAGTAGGTTAGCCATAATGGATCTGAACTAGCAGTAGGTTAGCCATAATGGATCTGAACTAGCAGTAGGTTAGCCATAATGGATCTGAACTAGCAGTAGGTTAGCCATAATGGATCTGAACTAGCAGTAGGTTAGCCATAATGGATCTGAACTAGCAGTAGGTTAGCCATAATGGATCTGAACTAGCAGTAGGTTAGCCATAATGGATCTGAACTAGCAGTAGGTTAGCCATAATGGATCTGAACTAGCAGTAGGTTAGCCATAATGGATCTGAACTAGCAGTAGGTTAGCCATAATGGATCTGAACTAGCAGTAGGTTAGCCATAATGGATCTGAACTAGCAGTAGGTTAGCCATAATGGATCTGAACTAGCAGTAGGTTAGCCATAATGGATCTGAACTAGCAGTAGGTTAGCCATAATGGATCTGAACTAGCAGTAGGTTAGCCATAATGGATCTGAACTAGCAGTAGGTTAGCCATAATGGATCTGAACTAGCAGTAGGTTAGCCATAATGGATCTGAACTAGCAGTAGGTTAGCCATAATGGATCTGAACTAGCAGTAGGTTAGCCATAATGGATCTGGACTAGCAGTAGGTTAGCCATAATGGATCTGAACTAGCAGTAGGTTAGCCATAATGGATCTGAACTAGCAGTAAGTTAGCCATAATGGATCTGAACTAGCAGTAGGTTAGCCATAATGGATCTGAACTAGCAGTAGGTTAGCCATAATGGATCTGAACTAGCAGTAGGTTAGCCATAATGGATCTGAACTAGTAGTAGGTTAGCCATAATGGATCTGAACTAGCAGTAGGTTAGCCATAATGGATCTGAACTAGCAGTAGGTTAGCCATAATGGATCTGAACTAGCAGTAGGTTAGCCATAATGGATCTGAACTAGCAGTAGGTTAGCCATAATGGATCTGAACTAGCAGTAGGTTAGCCATAATGGATCTGAACTAGCAGTAGGTTAGCCATAATGGATCTGAACTAGCAGTAGGTTAGCCATAATGGATCTGAACTAGCAGTAGGTTAGCCATAATGGATCTGAACTAGCAGTAGGTTAGCCATAATGGATCTGAACTAGCATTGGGCTAAAAGTGATGAACCAGATAGAAAGATTTTGCAAAGAGATTTTGAGACAATAGTTTTTGCTACCAGTGGCTGGTCCTGAAATAGTGTTGCATCATTAACAGTACTGTATCAGTTTCTGAATATATTCCAATTAGCACTTGTGTTATTATAAATTAGCAGTTTGAATGGAACATTTTATGCCAAACAAGCAATTTTTTAAAAAGTACCAGACTTCTACTTCCTCTGAATTCCCCACTGCACAGTCACATCCACATACTCTCAGACTAACACAACCACACACTATCAGACTAACACACCCACACACTCTCAGACTAACACACCCACACACGCTCAGACAAATACACCCACACACACGCTCTCAGTCCAATACACCCACACACTATCAGACGAATAGACCCACACACACACTCTCAGACGAATACACCCACACACACACACTCTCAGAGGAACACACTCAATTCCCCTCAACATGACACTTCACTGATCTCCACTTCAGAACGAAGCTTGCGGCACATGCCCTATATTTACGGCTGACTCTGGGAAATACACTGCATCTGCCAAAAAATAGAAAGGGAGAGAGAAAGAGAGAGAGGAAAGGGAGGGATTTGATGGAGGGAGGTAGAGAGAGATGGAAAAGCGGAACTCGTAGGTTAAATTACTTCCTAGAGGGGCTGCTCTGTCTTCCCTGAGAAATGGACCTCGTTTCACAGCAATGCATTACACTCCCACACACAAACACACGCGCACACACACTGCTCTCCAAAAGCAGCAGAATCTCCCCTCTACCTATCTGATGTATCCTCTGTACATTACTCAAATATTCAAGCGAGAGCAGAGGAGTGTGTGTGGGTGTGTATGGGTGTGTGTGGGTGTGTGTGGGTGTGTGTGTGTGGGTGGGTGGGTGGGTGGGTGGGTGGGTGGGTGGGTGGGTGTGTGTGTGGGTGGGTGATATTTGAGGAGGCCTGTTCTACGAAATGCTATTCCAAATATCTCCCATATCTGAGATCATTGTTTTGTGCCATTAATGACTGAATCATTCCAGACTGTGCAATTATTGAGCTAATTCACGATTTTATAGTCGCCTTGTCATTAAATAATGTTCGTACTTCATTTATTTAAACGAGTTGATTCAGCCTAATTGAGGTTTGATTTGTAGAGTCCAAATCGTCTTTCACTTCACGATGTATCATCAATGTCAAATATCACGAAATTCAGTATTATCATATATCAGCCCAACCATTCAAGCGAGAGCAGAGGAGTGTGTGTGTGTGTGTGTGTGTGTGTGTGTGTGTGTGTGTGTGTGTGTGTGTGTGTGTGTGTGTGTGTGTGTGTGTGTGTGTGTGTGTGTGTGTGTGTGTGTGTGTGTGTGTGTGTGTGGAATGGGGAGAGTAGAAAAGAGCAAGAAGGAGAAGGAGAAGACCACACATTCAGGCAGCACTGCAGTCATTTTCTGACTATCTTTCCAGCCAGGCGAGCCAAGCCAATCTCTAGCTATCAGTGTGAGTCTGAAAGAGAGAACAGATAACTGTCATCATAGTTGAAGGGAAACATAAATGAAAGGATGTGATCTTTCCGCTGAGGATTACTGGAGATTGGCCAGCTTCGGCAGGGTCGTAACAAGTAGTCTGTGACATTTTGGACAAAATGTTATGTTGCTCAGATCCAATGATTTCATTGATAGACCTACATCCCCCCTCCAATCATAACCGTCCTCATCTGTGAGGTCATAGCTTCTGAGAGGATGGTAGCCGTATCATTATGTTCGTCTGAGTCTGTGTGTGAGCTGTGGCTCCTAGAAAGCTATTTTTGTTTGGAATAATTCACTAAGACATTTAATTAGAGCTGTTGACAAAAATGTAACTGAAATAGCCTAACTTTGGCACTAGGCTTGTTTATCCAAGTGAGAGCTGAAATAGTGCTAAGGTTTAGCTTGAGTAGACAGGCCTGTTCATTTGAAAACATTGTAACCTTATGTTAGCATTGGGCTAGCACCCAACATTAGCATTTGGGCTATAGCATTAGCACACACTGAAATACATCCTACAGCCACCCATGTCATGGCCATGTACTATTATACTCTCCACCCGGCACAGCCAGTAGAGGACTGGCCACCCCTCATAGCCTGGATCCTCTCTAGGTTTCTTCCTAGGTTCCTGCCTTTCTAGGGAGTTTTTCCTAGCCACCATGTGTTTCTACATCTGCATTGCTTGCTGTTTGAGGTTTTAGGCTGGGTTTCTGTACAGCACTTTGTGACATCGGCTGATGTAAAAAGGGCTTTATAAATACATTTGATTGACTGTCTGGGACCAAAATGCTCCGGAATAGATTCCATCCCCAAGCCATAAAACTTCTAAATAGTTAACCGAATAGCTACCCGGACTATCTGCATTGACCCTTTTTACACTAACTCTTTTTGACTGGACTCTAACCACACACACACGCGCACACACGCGCACACACGCGCACACACGCGCACACAGGCACATACGCACACAGGCACACAGGCACACATAACACGTGCACACAGGCACACAAGCACGCTGTCGCCACACACACACTTCCACATTCATCACACATGCTGCTGTTACTGTTTATTATCTATCCTATTGCCTTGTCACTTTACCCCTACCTCTATGTACATATCTACCTCAATTACCTCATACCCCTGCACATCGACTCGGTAGTGGTACCCCGTGTATATAGCTAATTGCTAATTGCTCATTGTGGATTTGTTCCTCGTGTTGCTATTTTTGTTATTCTATTATTATTATTATTTGTATTGTATTCTGCATTTTTATTGTTACTGTATTCTGCATTTTTATTGTTACTGTATTCTGCATTGTTATTCTTACTGTATTCTGTATTGTTGGGAAGGGTCACTAAGCATTTCATTGTTAGTCTACACCTGTTGCTTACGAAACATGTTACAATTAAAATTTGATTTGATTTACACTACCGGTCAAAAGTTTTAAAATAGTGCTGCATCAGATGACCTGGCCTCCACAATCACCCGACCTCAACCAAATTGAGATGGTTTGGGATGAGTTGGACTGCAGAGTGAAGGAAAAGCAGCCAACAAGTGCTCAGCATATGTGGGAACTCCTTCAAGACTGTTGGAAAAGCATTCCAGGTGGGACTGGTTGAGAGAATGCCAAGAGTGTGCAAAGCTGTCATCAAGGCAAAGGGTGGCTATTTGAAGAATCTCAAATATAGAATATATTTTGATTTGTTTAACACTTTTGGTTACTACGTGATTCCGTATGTGTTTTTTCATAGTTTGGATGTCTTCACTAAATATAAAGAAAAACCCTTGAATGAGTAGGTGTTCTAAAACTTTTGACTGGTAGTGTAAATCACACTAACGAACTACAAAAATCTCTGAAACTGGAAACACCTATCTCCCTCACTAGCTTTAAGCACCAGCTGTCAGAGCAGCTCATAGATTACTGCACCTGTACATAACCCATCTACAATTTAGCCCAAACAACTACCTCTTTACCTACTGTATTTATTTATTAATTTATTTTGCTCCTTTGCACCCCATTATTTCTGTCTCTACTTTGCACTTTCTTCCAATGCAAACCAACCATTCCAGTGTTTTTTAGTTTTTATTTTACTTGCTGTGTTGTACTCACTTCGCCTCCATGGCCTTTTTATATTTTATTTATTTATACATATATCTGTTTGCCTTCACCTCCCTTATCTCACCTCACTTGCTCACATTGTATATAGACTTATTTTTTTTTCACTGTATTATTGACTATATGTTTGTTTTTACTCCATGTGTAACTATGTGTTGTTGTATGTGTCGAACTGCTTTGCTTTATCTTGGCCAGGTCGCAATTGTAAATGAGAACGTGTTCTCAATTTGCCTACCTGGTTAAATAAAGGTTAAATAAAATAAATAAATACATAAACACTCTAGCTAGCCTCATCCCTCTGAAGGTCCCAGTATGTCATCACTGCCATGTCTCGGCTCTTTTGCAGGCACTTTCAGGCAAAGGACAGCTCAACTTTTATTCCATCATCCCTCTCTCTTTTTCCCTCTCTTACTGTCTTTTCTCTCCTGTCAGTATGTCTCTCCCCCTCTCATTTGTCAAAGCAGGATAAATGAATGTGTAAACTTGAGTGAGCAGCTTCAGGAAGAAGACTGATGATGTGCTGTTGATGTTCCACTTATTCATTTGATCGCTGGGCCGGTGGCACCGTCTCGCTGGGCCGGTGGCACCGATTAAACTGTCCACTCAGTGGATGTGAGAAATGTCCAGGAGTCTTAATCATTATTTACACAGCACCACGCACTCTTGGAAGGGATTCAATGACATGTCATTTGAGTGTGTGTCAAGTTAGTTTAGATTTTGTATCAGAAGGTGAACGGATGTGCTTCAAATTAGATATTTAAATAATTGAATGACGATGAGCGACCTTTGGCTCTAGAGCAGGATGTGTGTGTCGTGTGTATGTCACTGAGAGTTGGGAACAGCGACAGTGTCGCGACCTTTCACCTGTCTGCTAGTGATGACTCAGATTTACGGGAAAGAGGCGTGGCTCAGCAAACAACCAAGCAAATCACGTTCATGGAGTGGCACAGGAACACATACGCTCTGCTCTCTCACACATAGTCAGTCCTTCTAGCCTCTGGGTCATTCATTGGTTGATTCATTTGCATTTGGCTTTAAGAGTGTTTGGCCTCCAGGGTCCCTCTTTCTACACCCCATCCCATCCCTACACCCCATCCTCAGCCCTACACCCCATCCCTACACCCCATCCCATCCCTACACCCCATCCCATCCCTACACCCCATCCCTACACCCCATCCTCAGCCCTACACCCCATCCCTACACCCCATCCCATCCCTACACCCCATCCCATCCCTACACCCCATCCCATCCCTACACCCCATCCCATCCCTACACCCCATCCCCCCATCCCTACACCCCATCCCCCCATCCCTACACCCCATCCCCCCATCCCTACACCCCATCCCCCCATCCCTACACCCCATCCCATCCCTACACCCCATCCCCCCAACCCTACACCCCATCTTCAGCCCCACACCCCATCCCTACACCCCATCCCTACACCCCATCCCATCCCTATACCCCATCCCATCCCTACACCCCATCCCTACACCTCATCCCATCCCTACACCCCATCCTCAGCCCTACACCCCATCCCTACACCTCATCCCATCCCTACACCCCATCCTCAGCCCTACACCCCATCCTCAGGCCTACACCCCATCCCATCCCTACACCCCATCCCATCTCTCTCTCTCTCTGAAATAGATAAATAAACAAAAGTGAAATAAACAATATAAAATGAACAGTAAACATTTCTCTCTCTCTCTCTCTCTCTCTCTCTCTCTCTCTCTCTCTCTCCCTCTCTCTCTTTCTCTCTCTCTCTATTCAATTTAAGGGCTTTACTGGCATGGGAAACATATGTTAACATTGCCAATTCTTTCCAATGTGTCAAGTAATTATCTTTTCGTTTTCGCATGATTTGGTTGGTTCTAATTGTATTGCTGTCCTGGGGCTCTGTGGGGTCTGTTTGTGTTTGTGTTTGTGAACAGAACCCCAGTACCAGCTTATTTAGGGAACTCATCTCCAGGTTCATATCTCTGTTGGCGATCGCTTTCTTATAGAAGGTTTGGGAATTGCTTCCTTCCTTTTAGGTGGTTGTAGAATTTAACAGCTCTTTTCTGGATTTTGATAATTAGCGGCTATCGGCCTAATTCTTCTCTGCATGCAGAATTCTTCAAAAAATATCCTCAGTGTACAACGTAAAACCCCAAATAATGCATTTTTACAGAATTCTGCATGCAGAGTCTCAATTTGATGTGTGTCCCATTTTGTGAATGCTTGGTTGGTGAGCAGTATTTTTAGCCAGATCCTAATTGGTATGTCAAAATTGATAATCATTTTGATGGCATAGAAAGCCCTTCTTGCCTTGTCTCTCAGATCGTTCTCAGCTTTGTGGAAGTTGCCCGTGGCGCTGATGTTGGCGCTGATGTTTAGGCCGAGGTATGTATAGTTTTTGTGTGCTTTAGGGCAACGGTGTCTAGATGGAATTTGTTGTTGTTCTCCTGGAAACTGGACCTTTTTTGGAACACCATCATTTTCTTCTTACTGAGATTTACTGTCAGGGCCCAGGTCTGACAGAATCTGTGCAGAAGATCTAGGTGCAGCTGTAGGCCCTCCTTGGTTGGTGACAGAAGCACCAGGTCATCAGCGAACAGTAGACATTTGACTTCAGATTCTAGTAGGGTGAGGCCAGGTGCTGCAGACTGTTCTAGTGCCTTCGCCAATTCGTTGATGTATATGTTGAAGAGGGTGGGGCTCAACTTTTTAGGGCTGCAATCCCGTTAACGGGATCGATATGACAACAGCCAGTGAATGTGCAGGGCGCCAAATTCAAACAACAGAAATCCCATAATTAAAATTCCTCAAACATACAACTATCTTATACCATTTTAAAGGTAATCTTGTTGTTAATCCCACCACAGTGTCTGATTTCAAAAAGGCTTTACAGTGAAAGCACCACAAACAATTATGTTATGTCAACGCCAAATCACAGAAAAACACAGCCATTTTTCCAGCCAAAGACAGGAGTCACAAAAAGCAGAAATAGAGATAAAATTAATCACTAACCTTTGATGATCTTCATCAGATGACACTCATAGGACTTCATGTTACACAATACATGTATGTTTTGCTCGGTAAAGTTCATATTTATATAAAAAAATCTCAATTTCCATCAATTTCACATCAATTTCCAGAAATACTCATAATAAACGTTGATCAAAGATCAAGTGTTGTACATGGAATTTTAGATCCACTTCTCCTTAATGCAACCGCTGTGTCAGATTTCAAAAAAGCTTTACGGAAAAAGCAAACCATGCACTAATCTGAGGTCGGCACTCAGAGTCCAATCAAGACAAAAATATATCCGCCATATTGTACAGTCAACAGAAGTCAGAAATAACATTATAAATATTCACTTACCTTTGATCTTCATCAGAATGCACTCCCAGGAATCCCAGTTCGACAATAAATGTTTGATTTGTTTCGTAATGTCCATTATTTATGTCCAAATAGCTACTTTTGTTAGCGCGTTTGGTAAACAAATCCAAAGTCACGAAGCGCGTTCACTAAAAGCAGACGAAATGTCAAAAAGTTCCGTAACAGTCAGTAGAAACATGTCAAACGATGTATTGAATCAATCTTTAGGATGTTTTTATCACAAATCTTCAATAATGTTCCAACTGGAGAATTCCTTTGTCTTCAGAAGTGCGATGGAACATGAACGCGCATGGTCAGCGCATGTTCAGGTCATGGTAGACCTTACTCAATCCCCTCTCATTCGGCCCAACCACACAGTAGAAGCATCAGACGAGGATCTAAAGACTGTTGACATCTAGTGGAAGCCCTAGGAAGTTCAAAATGACCCATATCCCACTGTGTATTCGATAGGCGCTGAGTTGAAAACCTACAAACCTCAGATTTCCCACTTCCTGGTTGGATTTTGTTCTCTGTTTTTTTGCCTGCTATATGAGTTCTGTTATACTCACAGACATCATTCAAACAGTTTTAGAAACGTCAGAGTGTTTTCCATCCAATACTACTAATAATATGCATATATTAGCAACTGGGACTGAGGAGCAGGCAGTTTACTCTGGGCACCTCTGGGCACCTTTTCATCCAAGCTACTCAATACTGCCCCTGCAGCCATAAGAAGTTAAAAGCACACTTGTTGTTTGTGTACATGGATTTTAAAACACCACTTTCCATCAATTTGTATTGCAGGCTCTCATGCCAATTTGGGTCAAAAGGTTTTTTGAAATCAACAAAGCATGAGAAGACTTTGCCTTTGTTTTTGTTTTGTTTGTCAATTAGCGTGTGCAGGGTGACTACGTGGTGTGCTGTACGGTAATTTGGTAAAAAGCCAATTTGACATTTACTCAGCACAATGTTTTCGCTGAGGAAATGTACGAGTCTGCTGTTAATGAAAATGCAGAGTATTTTCCCAAGGTGGCTGTTGACGCATATCCCACGTTAGTTATTGGGATAAATTGTTTCTCCACTTTTGTGCATTGGGGTGATCAGTACTTGGTTGCAAATATTGGGGAATATGCCAGAGCTGAGGATGATGTTAAAGAGTTTAAGTATAGCCAATGGGAATTTCTGGTCTGTATATTTTATCATTTAATTTAGGATACCATCAACCCCAAAGCCTTTTTGGGTTGGAGGGTTTGTATTTTGTCCTGTAGTTCATTCAATGTAATTGGAGAATCCAGTGGGTTCTGGTAGTTTTTAATAGTTGATTCTAAGATTTTCCCAAATTATTGGAGAAATAGTTTATCCATACATCTCAGCTTTGGATAGATAACTCTGCGTGTTGTTGTTTTTTTAAAGTTTTCCAATTTTCCCAGAGGTGGTTAGATTCTATGGATTCTTCAAATACATTGAGCTGATTTCTGACGTGTTGTTCCTTCTTTTTCCGTAGTGTATTTCAGTATTGTTCTCGTGATTCACCATAGTGAAGGCGTAGAATCAGGTTTTGTGGGTCACAATGTTTTTGGTTTGATAGGTTTCTCAATTATTATTTTTTGGGGATTCTTAATCAATCATTTGTCATTGTTGTTAATTTTCTTAGGTTGTCTGCTTGAAATGTTTAGATTTGATAGGGAAGCTGAGAAGTCAAATATACTGTTTAGGTTTTCTATTGCCAAGTTTACTACTACAGTGAAACATTTTGTCCAGGAAATTGTCTAGAAGGGATTAAATTTATTTTTTGATAGATTTCCACACTACTTTCCTTCCATCTATAGCATTTCTTAATATTATTCAGTTCTTGATTCATGATTCATGAGTTCATGATTGAGCATAGCTCTGCTCAAGTAGAGTGTGATTTTGCTGTGATCTGATAGGAGTGTCAGTGGACTGACTGTGAACGATCTAAGAGACACTGGGTTGAAGTCAGTTATAAAGTAGTCTACAGTACTACTGCAAAGAGATGAGCTATAGGTACACCTACCATAGGAGTCCCCTCGAAGCCTACCATTGACTATGTACATACCCAGCGTCTGACAGAGCTGCAGGAGTTGTGACCCGTTTTTTTTTGGTTATGTTGTCATAGTTGTGCCTAGGGGGACGTATGGGGGAGGGAATGCTGTCACCTCCAGGTAGGTGTTTGTTCACCTGTGTGCTGAGGGTGTCAGGTTCTTGTCCAGTTCTGGCATTTAGGTCACCACATACTAGTACATGTCCCTCGGCCTGGAAATTATTGAGGTCCCCTCTATGATGGAGAAGCTGTCATCATTAAAGTATGGGGATTATATTTGGGGGCATATATGTAGCACACATAAGGACATTTTTTTCTCTGTTGAGATCATTTCCTTATTAATATATAGCTAGATGTAAAATGTTCCTGTTTTGACTAATTTAATAGTGGGTTAAGTGCAAGGTCTGCAAGGTCCGCTCTTAGCATACCCCCTGAGTGTCTTCACTGTTTCACACCTGGTAGTTTGGTGGATGGGACTACCAGCTCTCTGTAACCTAGAGGGCAACCAGTGCGTCCGTCTCCTCTATACCATGTTTCACACCTGGTAGTTTGGTGGATGGGACTACCAGCTCTCTGTAACCTAGAGGGCAACCAGTGCGTCCATCTCCTCTATACCATGTTTCACACCTGGTAGTTTGGTGGATGGGACTACCAGCTCTCTGTAACCTAGAGGGCAACCAGTGCGTCCGTCTCCTCTATACCATGTTTCACACCTGGTAGTTTGGTGGATGGGACTACCAGCTCTCTGTAACCTAGAGGGCAGCCAGTGGGTCCGTCTCCTTTATACCATGTTTCACACCTGGTAGTTTGGTGGATGGGACTACCAGCTCTCTGTAACCTAGAGGGCAGCCAGTGGGTCTGTCTCCTTTATACCATGTTTCACACCTGGTAGTTTGGTGGATGGGACTACCAGCTCTCTGTAACCTAGAGGGCAGCCAGTGGGTCTGTCTCCTTTATACCACCCCGGGTGAC
Source organism: Salvelinus fontinalis (assembly GCF_029448725.1). Lineage (NCBI taxonomy): Eukaryota > Metazoa > Chordata > Actinopteri > Salmoniformes > Salmonidae > Salvelinus > Salvelinus fontinalis. Next base: position 19,294,550 of record NC_074697.1, on the reverse strand, counting down.
GCTGGGCCAATTGTGCGCCGCCCTATTGGACTCCCAATCACGGCCGGATGTGATGCAGCCTGGATTCGAACCAGGGACTGTAGTGACACCTCTTGCACTGAGATGCAGTGCCTTAGTCCGCTGCATCACTCAGGAAGTGGTGAAGTCTGGGTTCCTGCTCTTTAGGCCAAAGGCAGATGACCTCAGACCTTGTATATATTCCAGGATGAGATAGTAAAGGCTTTTTGTTCCATAGCCTCAATCTTTCTCTTTCTCCCTCTCTCTAGCTCTTTCTCCACCCCCCTCTCTTTCTATCTCAATACAATTCAATTCAAAGGGCTTTATTGGCATGGGAAACATATGTTGACATCGCCAAAGCAAGTGAAATAGATAATAAACAAAGGTGAAATAAACAATAACAAATAAACAGTAATACATACAGTAATACATACTCAAGTTCCAAAGGAATAGAGACATTTCAAATGTCATATTATTGCTATATATATTGTTTTATCTCTCTCTCCATCCCTCTTTCTCCATGTATTCATTATGCTCAAAGCTGTTTGTTTGCATCTCACTACCCTCATTAACATTTCAAGGCCCTGCTCAAGCACACAGCCCCTGGTTACCAAGGGCCGCCTCTCGGCAACCAGCAGTCAGCTGCAGAGCACTGCAGACCAGAGAGAGTCCGAGAGAGTCAGGAGGTCCAGCCCTCCTCTTCTCTTCCTCACCCAGAGCGTATATCTGTGTTGTCCAGTTTCTTTCTGATAGTTATGCCCTCATGTTGATTATGTATTTGATTCTCTTTGTCTGCTGACGTCTTCTTTACCTTCATCTGTCCCTTAGTCCCTTTTTATTTGTGCTCAATTACCATACACTCTCCAACTCTCCATCTCTCCCTCCTGCATAGTCTCTCCCTCTCTCATTTGGTCTCTCTCCCCACAGCAGGCTTAGGTTTATCTGTGGTACAGTAGCACCAACCAAGCTGCTTGCAAGCCCTAGCCTGTCCTCAGTCTGATTGCCTTACTGCTACGCCACTACGTAGAACCCCTGCGTTGGCTAACCATCTCTGACAGCCTCCTTATAAAAGAGGCTGAGAACGGCGGCTGGCGGAGGAGTAGTGCATGTTTGATTTTACTTAGGCTACTGATTTGCGGCACGAGACCGGAGGAATGAGAGTTAGAGTACCCCGGAGGGGGAACCAGCCCAGCTAGCGTGGGGGACCTGTCATGTCTGATTGTAGCCCAGGCGGAGTGAGCCTCGGCCGGGTTAAGCAGAGAGGGCGCTACCCTTGTGGTGAGGGATGGATGATGGATGATGGAGGATTCACTTGGGCTTAGTAGTGAGGGAAGAGCAGGAGAGTGAAAGCAAATTGGTGGAATTGACAATTTCTTAGCAGGGTTTTGTGGAATGTGTTTACGGGTGTTCAGAGTGGCGGGTTGGGAACCGAGGTCACATTGAGGTCTCTGTCTCCCTCTCCTCCTCCCCTCATTTCTCTCACATACATTCCTCTCTTCACTTCCTCTACCTCTATTTCTCTCCTCTTCCCCTTCATATCTCCCTCCATCTTCCTCTCTCACGTCTCCTTTTATCTCTTCATTCCTCTCTCACCTTCCCATCATGTCTTTATTTTTATCTCCTCTCCCCCTCTCTACCCTCCCTCTCTTTCCTCTCCTCCTCTCTCCCCTCCCTCCCTCTCTCTCCCCTCCTCCTCTACTCTCTCTGTTAGTGAAGTTCATCTCAGCCCAGCGAGACACTCAACCAGAGCCATTCCGTTGATACTTCAACACGCCTCATGACTGCGTTTAGATAGAAGGGAAGAGAACAAGGAAAGCAGAGGTGTACTCTCAGCAGAGAGAGAGGAGAGAGGGATGACTCGTAGGAGGCGGTGTTAAAAATAAAAACTCCCATGGAGTCTGAGCTGATGGTGATAGATTAGAACCAGGCGACTGGAGTGGAGGGAGCATATAAATGAGATATTTAAGAAACATGAAAAATTGGGCCCAAATTGCAGAAAACAGCAGGCGGCTGGCCCCCGGTTCTCCTTTCACAGCGGCTCCTGGTTCCAATCCATTGTGGAGCGTCTGTACAGAGGGAGTCCAGGACCGGGCAGGTTGTGATAAGAACCAGCTGTGACCTTTCACCTCTCGGCTCCCCTGATCTGAGCCCTAGCAAAATTTGATTTTCTGTTTGTGTGTGTGTGTGTGTGCGTGCGTGTGTGCATGCGTGTGTGCGTGATAAGGGTAATCTATTGGTTTCTGTGTGTGTGGGCAGCGTAATGTTTCTGTTTGTGAGGGCAGGCTAGTGTTTCTGTGTGGGTAGGGTAGTGTTTCTGTGTGTGTGGGCAGGGTAGTGTTTCTGTGTGTGTGGGCAGGGTAGTGTTTCTGTGTGTGTGGGTAGGGTAGTGTTTCTGTGTGTGTGGGCAGGGTAATGTTTCTGTGTGTGTGGGCAGGGTAGTGTTTCTGTGTGTGTGGGTAGGGTAATGTTTCTGTGTGTGTGGGTAGGGTAGTGTTTCTGTGTGTGTGGGCAGGGTAATGTTTCTGTGTGTGTGGGTAGGGTAATGTTACTGTGTGTGTTGGCAGGGTAGTGTTTCTGTGTGTGTGGGGCAATGTTTCTGTGTGTGTGGGCAGAGTAATCTTTCTGTGTGTGTGGGTAGGGTAGTGTTACTGTGTGTGTGGGTAGGGTAGTGTTTCTGTGTGTGTGGGTAGGGTAGTGTTTCTGTGTGTGTGGGTAGGGTAGTGTTACTGTGTGTGTAGGGTAGTGTTTCTGTGTGTGTGGGCAGGGTAGTGTTTCTGTGTGTGTGGGTAGGGTAGTGTTTCTGTGTGTGTGGGTAGGGTAATGTTTCTGTGTGTGTGGGTAGGGTAATGTTTCTGTGTGTGTGGGTAGGGTAATGTTTCTGTGTGTGTGGGTAGGGTAATGTTTCTGTGTGTGTGGGTAGGGTAATGTTTCTGTGTGTGTGGGTAGGGTAATGTTTCTGTGTGTGTGGGTAGGGTAATTTTTCTGTGTGTGTGGGTAGGGTAGTGTTTCTGTGTGTGTGGGTAGGGTAGTGTTACTGTGTGTGTGGGCAGGGTAGTGTTTCTGTGTGTGTGGGGCAATGTTTATGTGTGTGTGGGCAGAGTAATGTTTCTGTGTGTGTGGGCAGGGTAGTGTTTCTGTGTGTTTGGGCAGGGTAATGTTTCTGTGTGTGTGGGGCAATGTTTCTGTGTGTGTGGGCAGAGTAATGTTTCTGTGTGTGTGGGCAGGGTAGTGTTTCTGTGTGTTTGGGCAGGGTAATGTTTCTGTGTGTGTGGGTAGGGTAGTGTTTCTGTGTGTGTGGGCAGGGTAATGTTTCTGTGTGTGTAGGTAGGGTAGTGTTTCTGTGTGTGTGGGCAGGGTAGTGTTTCTGTGTGTGTGGGCAGGGTAGTGTTTCTGTGTGTGTGGGCAGGGTAGTGTTTCTCTGTGTGTGGGCAGGGTAGTGTTTCTGTGTGTGTGGGCAGGGTAGTGTTTCTGTGTGTGTGGGCAGGGTAGTGTTTCTGTGTGTGTGGGCAGGGTATTGTTTCTGTGTGTGTGGGCAGGGTAGTGTTTCTGTGTGTGTGGGTAGGGTAGTGTTTCTGTGTGTGTGGGTAGGGTAGTGTTTCTGTGTGTGTGGGTATGGTAGTGTTTCTGTGTGTGTGGGTAGGGTAGTGTTTCTGTGTGTGTGGGCAGGGTAATGTTTCTGTGTGTGTTGGCAGGGTAGTGTTACTGTGTGTGTGTGGGTAGGGTAGTGTTTCTGTGTGTGTGGGTAGGGTAGTGTTTCTGTGTGTGTGGGCAGGGTAGTGTTTCCGTGTGTGTGGGTATTGTAGTGTTACTGTGTGTGTGGGTAGGGTAGTGTTTCTGTGTGTGTGGGCAGGGTAGTGTTTCTGTGTGTGTGGGTAGGGTAGTGTTTCTTTGTGTGTGGGTAGGGTAGTGTTTCTGTGTGTGTGGGTAGGGTAGTGTTTCTGTGTGTGTGGGTAGGGTAGTGTTTCTGTGTGTGTGGGCAGGGTAATGTTTCTGTGTGTGTGGGCAGGGTAGTGTTACTGTGTGTGTGTGGGTAGGGTAATGTTTCTGTGTGTGTGGGCAGGGTAATGTTTCTGTGTGTGTGGGCAGGGTAGTGTTTCTGTGTGGGTAGGGTAATGTTTCTGTGTGTGTGGGCAGGGTAGTGTTTCTGTGTGTGTGGGTAGGGTAGTGTTTCTGTGTGTGTGGGTAGGGTAGTGTTACTGTGTGTGTGGGTAGGGCAATGTTTCTGTGTGTGTGGGCAGGGTAATGTTTCTGTGTGTGTTGGCAGGGTAGTGTTACTGTGTGTGTGGGTAGGGTAATGTTTCTGTGTGTGTGGGCAGGGTAATGTTTCTGTGTGTGTTGGCAGGGTAGTGTTACTGTGTGTGTGGGTAGGGTAGTGTTTCTGTGTGTGTGGGTAGGGTAGTGTTACTGTGTGTGTGGGTAGGGTAGTGTTTCTGTGTGTGTGGGTAGGGTAGTGTTACTGTGTGTGGGTAGGGTAATGTTTCTGTGTGTGTTGGCAGGGTAGTGTTACTGTGTGTGTGGGTAGGGTAGTGTTACTGTGTGTGTGGGTAGGGTAATGTTTCTGTGTGTGTGGGCAGGGTAGTGTTACTGTGTGTGTGGGTAGGGTAATGTTTCTGTGTGTGTGGGCAGGGTAGTGTTTCTGTGTGTGTGGGTAGGGTAGTGTTTCTGTGTGTGTGGGCAGGGTAATGTTTCTGTGTGTGTGGGTAGGGTAGTGTTTCTGTGTGTGTGGGCAGGGTAGTGTTTCTGTGTGTGTGGGCAGGGTAGTGTTTCTGTGTGTGTGGGTAGGGTAGTGTTTCTGTGTGTGTGGGCAGGGTAGTGTTTCTGTGTGTGTGGGTAGGGTAGTGTTTCTGTGTGTGTGGGTAGGGTAATGTTTCTGTGTGTGTGGGCAGGGTAATGTTTCTGTGTGTGTTGAAAGGGTAGTGTTACTGTGTGTGTGGGCAGGGTAATGTTTCTGTGTGTGTGGGCAGGGTAATGTTTCTGTGTGTGTGGGCAGGGTTATGTTTCTGTGTGTGTGGGTAGGGTAGTGTTTCTGTGTGTGTGGGTAGGGTAGTGTTTCTGTGTGTGTGGGCAGGGTAGTGTTTCTGTGTGTGTGGGCAGGGTAGTGTTACTGTGTGTGTGGGAGGGGTAGTGTTACTGTGTGTGTGGGCAGGATAGTGTTTCTGTGTGTGTGGGTAGGGTAGTGTTTCTGTGTGTGTGGATAGGGTAGTGTTACTGTGTGTGTGGGCAGGGTAGTGTTTCTGTGTGTGTGGGTAGGGTAGTGTTACTGTGTGTGTGGGCAGGGTAGTGTTTCTGTGTGTGTGGGTAGGGTAGTGTTACTGTGTGTGTGGGCAGGGTAGTGTTTCTGTGTGTGTGGGTAGGGTAATGTTTCTGTGTGTGTGTGGGTAGGGTAGTGTTTCTGTGTGTGTGGGCAGGGTAATGTTTCTGTGTGTGTGGGTAGGGTAATGTTACTGTGTGTGTTGGCAGGGTAGTGTTTCTGTGTGTGTGGGGCAATGTTTCTGTGTGTGTGGGCAGAGTAATGTTTCTGTGTGTGTGGGTAGGGTAGTGTTACTGTGTGTGTGGGTAGGGTAGTGTTTCTGTGTGTGTGGGTAGGGTAGTGTTTCTGTGTGTGTGGGTAGGGTAGTGTTTCTGTGTGTGTGGGTAGGGTAGTGTTACTGTGTGTGTAGGGTAGTGTTTCTGTGTGTGTGGGCAGGGTAGTGTTTCTGTGTGTGTGGATAGGGTAGTGTTTCTGTGTGTGTGGGTAGGGTAATGTTTCTGTGTGTGTGGGTAGGGTAATGTTTCTGTGTGTGTGGGTAGGGTAATGTTTCTGTGTGTGTGGGTAGGGTAATGTTTCTGTGTGTGTGGGTAGGGTAATGTTTCTGTGTGTGTGGGTAGGGTAATGTTTCTGTGTGTGTGGGTAGGGTAATTTTTCTGTGTGTGTGGGTAGGGTAGTGTTTCTGTGTGTGTGGGTAGGGTAGTGTTACTGTGTGTGTGGGCAGGGTAGTGTTTCTGTGTGTGTGGGGCAATGTTTCTGTGTGTGTGGGCAGAGTAATGTTTCTGTGTGTGTGGGCAGGGTAGTGTTTCTGTGTGTTTGGGCATGGTAATGTTTCTGTGTGTGTGGGGCAATGTTTCTGTGTGTGTGGGCAGAGTAATGTTTCTGTGTGTGTGGGCAGGGTAGTGTTTCTGTGTGTTTGTGCAGGGTAATGTTTCTGTGTGTGTGGGTAGGGTAGTGTTTCTGTGTGTGTGGGCAGGGTAATGTTTCTGTGTGTGTGGGTAGGGTAGTGTTTCTGTGTGTGTGGGCAGGGTAGTGTTTCTGTGTGTGTGGGCAGGGTATTGTTTCTGTGTGTGTGGGCAGGGTAGTGTTTCTCTGTGTGTGGGCAGGGTAGTGTTTCTGTGTGTGTGGGCAGGGTAGTGTTTCTGTGTGTGTGGGCAGGGTAGTGTTTCTGTGTGTGTGGGCAGGGTATTGTTTCTGTGTGTGTGGGCAGGGTAGTGTTTCTGTGTGTGTGGGTAGGGTAGTGTTTCTGTGTGTGTGGGTAGGGTAGTGTTTCTGTGTGTGTGGGTAGGGTAGTGTTTCTGTGTGTGTGGGTAGGGTAGTGTTTCTGTGTGTGTGGGTAGGGTAGTGTTACTGTGTGTGTAGGGTAGTGTTTCTGTGTGTGTGGGCAGGGTAGTGTTTCTGTGTGTGTGGATAGGGTAGTGTTTCTGTGTGTGTGGGTAGGGTAATGTTTCTGTGTGTGTGGGTAGGGTAATGTTTCTGTGTGTGTGGGTAGGGTAATGTTTCTGTGTGTGTGGGTAGGGTAATGTTTCTGTGTGTGTGGGTAGGGTAATGTTTCTGTGTGTGTGGGTAGGGTAATGTTTCTGTGTGTGTGGGTAGGGTAATTTTTCTGTGTGTGTGGGTAGGGTAGTGTTTCTGTGTGTGTGGGTAGGGTAGTGTTACTGTGTGTGTGGGCAGGGTAGTGTTTCTGTGTGTGTGGGGCAATGTTTCTGTGTGTGTGGGCAGAGTAATGTTTCTGTGTGTGTGGGCAGGGTAGTGTGTCTGTGTGTTTGGGCATGGTAATGTTTCTGTGTGTGTGGGGCAATGTTTCTGTGTGTGTGGGCAGAGTAATGTTTCTGTGTGTGTGGGCAGGGTAGTGTTTCTGTGTGTTTGTGCAGGGTAATGTTTCTGTGTGTGTGGGTAGGGTAGTGTTTCTGTGTGTGTGGGCAGGGTAATGTTTCTGTGTGTGTGGGTAGGGTAGTGTTTCTGTGTGTGTGGGCAGGGTAGTGTTTCTGTGTGTGTGGGCAGGGTATTGTTTCTGTGTGTGTGGGCAGGGTAGTGTTTCTCTGTGTGTGGGCAGGGTAGTGTTTCTGTGTGTGTGGGCAGGGTAGTGTTTCTGTGTGTGTGGGCAGGGTAGTGTTTCTGTGTGTGTGGGCAGGGTATTGTTTCTGTGTGTGTGGGCAGGGTAGTGTTTCTGTGTGTGTGGGTAGGGTAGTGTTTCTGTGTGTGTGGGTAGGGTAGTGTTTCTGTGTGTGTGGGTAGGGTAGTGTTTCTGTGTGTATGGGTAGGGTAGTGTTTCTGTGTGTGTGGGCAGGGTAATGTTTCTGTGTGTGTTGGCAGGGTAGTGTTACTGTGTGTGTGTGGGTAGGGTAGTGTTTCTGTGTGTGTGGGTAGGGTAGTGTTTCTGTGTGTGTGGGCAGGGTAGTGTTTCCGTGTGTGTGGGTATTGTAGTGTTACTGTGTGTGTGGGTAGGGTAGTGTTTCTGTGTGTGTGGGCAGGGTAGTGTTTCTGTGTGTGTGGGTAGGGTAGTGTTTCTTTGTGTGTGGGTAGGGTAGTGTTTCTGTGTGTGTGGGTAGGGTAGTGTTTCTGTGTGTGTGGGTAGGGTAGTGTTTCTTTGTGTGTGGGTAGGGTAATGTTTCTGTGTGTGTGGGCAGGGTAGTGTTACTGTGTGTGTGTGGGTAGGGTAATGTTTCTGTGTGTGTGGGCAGGGTAATGTTTCTGTGTGTGTGGGCAGGGTAGTGTTTCTTTGTGGGTAGGGTAATGTTTCTGTGTGTGTGGGCAGGGTAGTGTTTCTGTGTGTGTGGGTAGGGTAGTGTTTCTGTGTGTGTGGGTAGGGTAGTGTTACTGTGTGTGTGGGTAGGGTAATGTTTCTGTGTGTGTGGGCAGGGTAATGTTTCTGTGTGTGTTGGCAGGGTAGTGTTACTGTGTGTGTGGGTAGGGTAGTGTTTCTGTGTGTGTGTAGGGTAGTGTTTCTGTGTGTGTGGGCAGGGTAATGTTTCTGTGTGTGTTGGCAGGGTAGTGTTACTGTGTGTGTGGGTAGGGTAGTGTTACTGTGTGTGTGGGTAGGGTAATGTTTCTGTGTGTGTGGGCAGGGTAGTGTTACTGTGTGTGTGGGTAGGGTAGTGTTTCTGTGTGTGTGGGCAGGGTAATGTTTCTGTGTGTGTGTAGGGTAGTGTTTCTGTGTGTGTGGGCAGGGTAGTGTTACTGTGTGTGTTGGCAGGGTAATGTTTCTGTGTGTGTTGGCAGGGTAGTGTTACTGTGTGTGTGGGTAGGGTAATGTTTCTGTGTGTGTGGGCAGGGTAATGTTTTTTTGTGTGTGGGTAGAGTAGTGTTTCTGTGTGTGTGGGTAGGGTAGTGTTTCTGTGTGTGTGGGCAGGGTAATGTTTCTGTGTGTGTGGGTAGGGTAGTGTTTCTGTGTGTGGGCAGGGTAGTGTTTCTGTGTGTGTGGGCAGGGTAGTGTTTCTGTGTGTGTGGGTAGGGTAGTGTTTCTGTGTGTGTGGGCAGGGTAGTGTTTCTGTGTGTGTGGGTAGGGTAGTGTTTCTGTGTGTGTGGGTAGGGTAATGTTTCTGTGTGTGTGGGCAGGGTAATGTTTCTGTGTGTGTTGGCAGGGTAGTGTTACTGTGTGTGTGGGCAGGGTAATGTTTCTGTGTGTGTGGGCAGGGTAATGTTTCTGTGTGTGTGGGCAGGGTTATGTTTCTGTGTGTGTGGGTAGGGTAGTGTTTCTGTGTGTGTGGGTAGGGTAGTGTTTCTGTGTGTGTGGGCAGGGTAGTGTTTCTGTGTGTGTGGGCAGGGTAGTGTTACTGTGTGTGTGGGAGGGGTAGTGTTACTGTGTGTGTGGGCAGGGTAGTGTTTCTGTGTGTGTGGGTAGGGTAGTGTTTCTGTGTGTGTGGATAGGGTAGTGTTACTGTGTGTGTGGGCAGGGTAGTGTTTCTGTGTGTGTGGGTAGGGTAGTGTTACTGTGTGTGTGGGCAGGGTAGTGTTTCTGTGTGTGTGGGTAGGGTAGTGTTACTGTGTGTGTGGGTAGGGTAGTGTTTCTGTGTGTGTGTGTAGGGTAGTGTTACTGTTTGTGTGGGCAGGGTAGTGTTTCTGTGTGTGTGGGTAGGGTAGTGTTACTGTGTGTGTGGGTAGGGTAGTGTTACTGTGTGTGTGGGCAGGGTAGTGTTTCTGTGTGTGTGGGTAGGGTAATGTTTCTGAACAGTATTTGAGTGGGTGCTGTCCTATTGGTGTCAGTGTTGTGTAATGCTCTGCTAATCGCTATGTGTAATGTTTGACATGGAACATCATCACCAATGTCTATTACTGATGAATAACTGGGTAGGCCTGTTTGATCATGTGTCAAACCTGATCACCAATCCATCGATGTAGTTTGCAGATCACATTGACGTAAAACAACTCTTCCTTGTTGAACCAGTCATTTAACTAGAGTTTCCCTGAGGAGTTGGTAGAACATGAGTGACAGACAGACACCACCGGGCCGGGCCCTGTTTAAAATGCTCAGTCAGGCCGTGGTACGGTAGAGAGAGAGGAGTCACGAAACTTGAATACATTAGCACTGTGGACCCATACATTATGCAGAGGCTGAACTGCGACTGAAGACTCAAGACACAGAGAGAGAGTGAGAGGAAAGGACAGTGAGAGGAAAGGACAGTGTGAGGAAAGGGCAGTGAGAGGAAAGGACAGTGAGAGGAAAGGACAGTGAGAGGAAAGGACAGTGAGAGGAAAGGGCAGTGAGAGGAAAGGACAGTGAGAGGAAAGGACATTGAGAGGAAAGGACAGTGAGAGGAAAGGACAGTGAGAGGAAAGGACATTGAGAGGAAAGGGCAGTGAGAGGAAAGGGCAGTGAGAGGAAAGGACAGTGAGAGGAAAGGACATTGAGAGGAAAGGACAGTGAGAGGAAAGGACATTGAGAGGAAAGGACAGTGAGAGGTAAGGACAGTGAGAGGAAAGGACAGTGAAAGGAAAGGACAGTGAGAGGAAAGGACAGTGAGAGGAAAGGACAGTGAGAGGAAAGGACAGTGAGAGGAAAGGACAGTGAAAGGAAAGGACAGTGAGAGGAAAGGACAGTGAGAGGAAGGGACAGTGAGAGGAAAGGACATTGAGAGGAAAGGACATTGAGAGGAAAGGACAGTGAGAGGTAAGGACAGTGAGAGGAAAGGACAGTGAGAGGAAAGGACAGTGAGAGGAAAGGACATTGAGAGGAAAGGACAGTGAAAGGAAAGGACAGTGAGAGGAAAGGACAGTGAGAGGAAAGGACAGTGAGAGGAAAGGACAGTGAGAGGAAAGGACAGTGAAAGGAAAGGACAGTGAGAGGAAAGGACAGTGAGAGGAAGGGGCAGTGAGAGGAAAGGACAGTGAGAGGAAAGGACAGTGAGAGGTAAGGACAGTGAGAGGATAGGACAGTGAGAGGAAAGGACATTGAGAGGAAAGGACAGTGAAAGGAAAGGACAGTGAGAGGAAGGGGCAGTGAGAGGAAAGGACAGTGAGAGGAAAGGACAGTGAGAGGAAAGGACAGTGAGAGGATAGGACAGTGAGAGGAAAGGACATTGAGAGGAAAGGACAGTGAAAGGAAAGGACTGTGAGAGGAAAGGACAGTGAGAGGAAAGGACAGTGAGAGGAAAGGACAGTGAGAGGAAAGGACAGTGAAAGGAAAGGACAGTGAGAGGAAAGGACAGTGAGAGGAAGGGGCAGTTAGAGGAAGGGGCAGTGAGAGGAAAGGACAGTGAGAGGAAAGGACAGTGAGAGGATAGGACAGTGAGAGGAAAGGACAGTGAGAGGAAAGGACAGTGAGAGGAAGAGGTAGTGAGAGGAAAGGGCAGTGAGAGGAAAGGACAGTGAGAGGAAAGGACAGTGAAAGGAAAGGGCAGTGAGAGGAAAGGACAGTGAGAGGAAAGGACAGTGAGAGGATAGGACAGTGAGAGGAAAGGACAGTGAGAGGAAAGGACAGTGAGAGGAAGGGGCAGTGAGAGGAAAGGACAGTGAGAGGAAAGGACAGTGAGAGGAAAGGACAGTGAGAGGGGGGGGCAGTGAGAGGAAAGGACAGTGAGAGGAAAGGACAGTGAGAGGGAGGGGCAGTGAGAGGAAAGGACAGTGAGAGGAAAGGACAGTGAGAGGGGGGGCAGTGAGAGGAAAGGACAGGGAGAGGAAAGGACAGTGAGAGGAAAGGACATTGAGAGGAAAGGACAGTGAGAGGAAAGGGCAGTGAGAGGAAAGGACAGTGAGAGGAAAGGACAGTGAGAGGAATGGACAGTGAGAGGAAAGGACAGTGAGAGGTAAGGACAGTGAGAGGAAAGGACAGTGAAAGGAAAGGACAGTGATAGGAAAGGACAGTGAGAGGAAAGGACAGTGAGAGGAAAGGACAGTGAGAGGAAAGGACAGTGAAAGGAAAGGACAGTGAGAGGAAAGGACAGTGAGAGGAAGGGACAGTGAGAGGAAAGGACATTGAGAGGAAAGGACATTGAGAGGAAAGGACAGTGAGAGGTAAGGACAGTGAGAGGAAAGGACAGTGAGAGGAAAGGACAGTGAGAGGAAAGGACAGTGAGAGTAAAGGACATTGAGAGGAAAGGACAGTGAAAGGAAAGGACAGTGAGAGGAAAGGACAGTGAGAGGAAAGGACAGTGAGAGGAAAGGACAGTGAGAGGAAAGGACAGTGAAAGGAAAGGACAGTGAGAGGAAAGGACAGTGAGAGGAAGGGGTAGTGAGAGGAAAGGACAGTGAGAGGAAAGGACAGTGAGAGGAAAGGACAGTGAGAGGATAGGACAGTGAGAGGAAAGGACATTGAGAGGAAAGGACAGTGAAAGGAAAGGACAGTGAGAGGAAAGGACAGTGAGAGGAAAGGACAGTGAGAGGAAAGGACAGTGAGAGGAAAGGACAGTGAAAGGAAAGGACAGTGAGAGGAAGGGGCAGTGAGAGGAAAGGACAGTGAGAGGAAAGGACAGTGAGAGGAAAGAACAGTGAGAGGATAGGACAGTGAGAGGAAAGGACATTGAGAGGAAAGGACAGTGAAAGGAAAGGACAGTGAGAGGAAAGGACAGTGAGAGGAAAGGACAGTGAGAGGAAAGGACAGTGAGAGGAAGGGGCAGTGAGAGGAAAGGACAGTGAGAGGAAAGGACAGTGAGAGGAAAGGACAGTGAGAGGATAGGACAGTGAGAGGAAAGGACATTGAGAGGAAAGGACAGTGAAAGGAAAGGACTGTGAGAGGAAAGGACAGTGAGAGGAAAGGACAGTGAGAGGAAAGGACAGTGAGAGGAAAGGACAGTGAAAGGAAAGGACAGTGAGAGGAAAGGACAGTGAGAGGAAGGGGCAGTGAGAGGAAGGGGCAGTGAGAGGAAAGGACAGTGAGAGGAAAGGACAGTGAGAGGAAAGGACAGTGAGAGGATAGGACAGTGAGAGGAAAGGACAGTGAGAGGACAGGACAGTGAGAGGAAGAGGTAGTGAGAGGAAAGGGCAGTGAGAGGAAAGGACAGTGAGAGGAAAGGACAGTGAAAGGAAAGGGCAGTGAGAGGAAAGGACAGTGAGAGGAAAGGACAGTGAGAGGATAGGACAGTGAGAGGAAAGGACAGTGAGAGGAAAGGACAGTGAGAGGAAGGGGCAGTGAGAGGAAAGGACAGTGAGAGGAAAGGACAGTGAGAGGAAAGGACAGTGAGAGGGGGGGGCAGTGAGAGGAAAGGACAGTGAGAGGAAAGGACAGTGAGAGGGAGGGGCAGTGAGAGGAAAGGACAGTGAGAGGAAAGGACAGTGAGAGGGGGGGCAGTGAGAGGAAAGGACAGGGAGAGGAAAGGACAGTGAGAGGAAAGGACATTGAGAGGAAAGGACAGTGAGAGGAAAGGGCAGTGAGAGGAAAGGACAGTGAGAGGAAAGGACAGTGAGAGGAATGGACAGTGAGAGGAAAGGAAATTGAGAGGTAAGGACAGTGAGAGGAAAGGACAGTGAGAGGAAAGGACAGTGAGAGGAAAGGACAGTGAAAGGAAAGGACAGTGAGAGGAAAGGACAGTGAGAGGAAGGGACAGTGAGAGGAAAGGACATTGAGAGGAAAGGACATTGAGAGGAAAGGACAGTGAGAGGTAAGGACAGTGAGAGGAAAGGACAGTGAGAGGAAAGGACAGTGAGAGGAAAGGACAGTGAGAGGAAAGGACATTGAGAGGAAAGGACAGTGAAAGGAAAGGACAGTGAGAGGAAAGGACAGTGAGAGGAAAGGACAGTGAGAGGAAAGGACAGTGAGAGGAAAGGACAGTGAAAGGAAAGGACAGTGAGAGGAAAGGACAGTGAGAGGAAGGGGTAGTGAGAGGAAAGGACAGTGAGAGGAAAGGACAGTGAGAGGAAAGGACAGTGAGAGGATAGGACAGTGAGAGGAAAGGACATTGAGAGGAAAGGACAGTGAAAGGAAAGGACAGTGAGAGGAAAGGACAGTGAGAGGAAAGGACAGTGAGAGGAAAGGACAGTGAAAGGAAAGGACAGTGAGAGGTAAGGACAGTGAGAGGAAGGGGCAGTGAGAGGAAAGGACAGTGAGAGGAAGGGGTAGTGAGAGGAAAGGACAGTGAGAGGAAAGGACAGTGAGAGGAAAGGACAGTGAGAGGATAGGACAGTGAGAGGAAAGGACATTGAGAGGAAAGGACAGTGAAAGGAAAGGACAGTGAGAGGAAAGGACAGTGAGAGGAAAGGACAGTGAGAGGAAAGGACAGTGAAAGGAAAGGACAGTGAGAGGAAAGGACAGTGAGAGGAAGGGACAGTGAGAGGAAAGGACAGTGAGAGGAAAGGACAGTGAAAGGAAAGGACAGTGAGAGGAAAGGACAGTGAGAGGAAGGGACAGTGAGAGGAAAGGACATTGAGAGGAAAGGACATTGAGAGGAAAGGACAGTGAGAGGTAAGGACAGTGAGAGGAAAGGACAGTGAGAGGAAAGGACAGTGAGAGGAAAGGACATTGAGAGGAAAGGACAGTGAAAGGAAAGGACAGTGAGAGGAAAGGACAGTGAGAGGAAAGGACAGTGAGAGGAAAGGACAGTGAAAGGAAAGGACAGTGAGAGGAAGGGGCAGTGAGAGGAAAGGACAGTGAGAGGAAAGGACAGTGAGAGGAAAGAACAGTGAGAGGATAGGACAGTGAGAGGAAAGGACATTGAGAGGAAAGGACAGTGAAAGGAAAGGACAGTGAGAGGAAAGGACAGTGAGAGGAAAGGACAGTGAGAGGAAAGGACAGTGAGAGGAAGGGGCAGTGAGAGGAAAGGACAGTGAGAGGAAAGGACAGTGAGAGGAAGGGACAGTGAGAGGAAAGGACAGTGAGAGGAAAGGACAGTGAAAGGAAAGGACAGTGAGAGGAAAGGACAGTGAGAGGAAGGGACAGTGAGAGGAAAGGACATTGAGAGGAAAGGACATTGAGAGGAAAGGACAGTGAGAGGTAAGGACAGTGAGAGGAAAGGACAGTGAGAGGAAAGGACAGTGAGAGGAAAGGACATTGAGAGGAAAGGACAGTGAAAGGAAAGGACAGTGAGAGGAAAGGACAGTGAGAGGAAAGGACAGTGAGAGGAAAGGACAGTGAAAGGAAAGGACAGTGAGAGGAAGGGGCAGTGAGAGGAAAGGACAGTGAGAGGAAAGGACAGTGAGAGGAAAGAACAGTGAGAGGATAGGACAGTGAGAGGAAAGGACATTGAGAGGAAAGGACAGTGAAAGGAAAGGACAGTGAGAGGAAAGGACAGTGAGAGGAAAGGACAGTGAGAGGAAAGGACAGTGAGAGGAAGGGGCAGTGAGAGGAAAGGACAGTGAGAGGAAAGGACAGTGAGAGGAAAGGACAGTGAGAGGATAGGACAGTGAGAGGAAAGGACATTGAGAGGAAAGGACAGTGAGAGGAAGGGGTAGTGAGAGGAAAGGACAGTGAGAGGAAAGGACAGTGAGAGGAAAGGACAGTGAGAGGTAAGGACAGTGAGAGGAAAGGACATTGAGAGGAAAGGACAGTGAAAGGAAAGGACAGTGAGAGGAAAGGACAGTGAGAGGAAAGGACAGTGAGAGGAAAGGACAGTGAAAGGAAAGGACAGTGAGAGGAAAGGACAGTGAGAGGAAGGGGCAGTGAGAGGAAAGGACAGTGAGAGGAAGGGGTAGTGAGAGGAAAGGACAGTGAGAGGAAAGGACAGTGAGAGGAAAGGACAGTGAGAGGATAGGACAGTGAGAGGAAAGGACATTGAGAGGAAAGGACAGTGAAAGGAAAGGACAGTGAGAGGAAAGGACAGTGAGAGGAAAGGACAGTGAGAGGAAAGGACAGTGAAAGGAAAGGACAGTGAGAGGAAAGGACAGTGAGAGGAAGGGACAGTGAGAGGAAAGGACAGTGAGAGGAAAGGACAGTGAAAGGAAAGGACAGTGAGAGGAAAGGACAGTGAGAGGAAGGGACAGTGAGAGGAAAGGACATTGAGAGGAAAGGACATTGAGAGGAAAGGACAGTGAGAGGTAAGGACAGTGAGAGGAAAGGACAGTGAGAGGAAAGGACAGTGAGAGGAAAGGACATTGAGAGGAAAGGACAGTGAACGGAAAGGACAGTGAGAGGAAAGGACAGTGAGAGGAAAGGACAGTGAGAGGAAAGGACAGTGAGAGGAAAGGACAGTGAAAGGAAAGGACAGTGAGAGGAAGGGGCAGTGAGAGGAAAGGACAGTGAGAGGAAAGGACAGTGAGAGGAAAGAACAGTGAGAGGATAGGACAGTGAGAGGAAAGGACATTGAGAGGAAAGGACAGTGAAAGGAAAGGACAGTGAGAGGAAAGGACAGTGAGAGGAAAGGACAGTGAGAGGAAAGGACAGTGAGAGGAAGGGGCAGTGAGAGGAAAGGACAGTGAGAGGAAAGGACAGTGAGAGGAAAGGACAGTGAGAGGATAGGACAGTGAGAGGAAAGGACATTGAGAGGAAAGGACAGTGAAAGGAAAGGACTGTGAGAGGAAAGGACAGTGAGAGGAAAGGACAGTGAGAGGAAAGGACAGTGAGAGGAAAGGACAGTGAAAGGAAAGGACAGTGAGAGGAAAGGACAGTGAGAGGAAGGGGTAGTGAGAGGAAAGGACAGTGAGAGGAAAGGACAGTGAGAGGAAAGGACAGTGAGAGGATAGGACAGTGAGAGGAAAGGACATTGAGAGGAAAGGACAGTGAAAGGAAAGGACAGTGAGAGGAAAGGACAGTGAGAGGAAAGGACAGTGAGAGGAAAGGACAGTGAAAGGAAAGGACAGTGAGAGGAAAGGACAGTGAGAGGAAGGGGCAGTGAGAGGAAAGGACAGTGAGAGGAAAGGACAGTGAGAGGAAAGGACAGTGAGAGGATAGGACAGTGAGAGGAAAGGACAGTGAGAGGAAAGGACAGTGAGAGGAAGAGGTAGTGAGAGGAAAGGGCAGTGAGAGGAAAGGACAGTGAGAGGAAAGGACAGTGAAAGGAAAGGGCAGTGAGAGGAAAGGACAGTGAGAGGAAAGGACAGTGAGAGGATAGGACAGTGAGAGGAAAGGACAGTGAGAGGAAAGGACAGTGAGAGGAAGGGGCAGTGAGAGGAAAGGACAGTGAGAGGAAAGGACAGTGAGAGGAAAGGACAGTGAGAGGGAGGGGGCAGTGAGAGGAAAGGACAGTGAGAGGAAAGGACAGTGAGAGGGAGGGGCAGTGAGAGGAAAGGACAGTGAGAGGAAAGGACAGTGAGAGGGGGGGCAGTGAGAGGAAAGGACAGGGAGAGGAAAGGACAGTGAGAGGTATCAGGCATGTTGAAGTCAGCAGCACAGTCCAGGGGGATGACGGAGGAATGTGGGGTGTGTGTAAGTTAGTGTGTGTAAGTTAGTGTGTGTAAGTTAGTGTGTGTAAGTTAGTGTGTGTAAGCTAGTGTGTGTAAGCTAGTGTGTGTAAGCTAGTGTGTGTAAGCTAGTGTGTGTAAGCTAGTGTGTGTAAGTTAGCGTTTGTAAGTTAGTGTTTGTAAGTTAGCGTTTGTAAGTTAGTGTTTGTAAGTTAGTGTGTGTGTAAGTTAGCGTTTGTAAGTTAGTGTGTGTAAGTTAGTGTGTGTAAGCTAGTGTGTGTAAGCTAGTGTGTGTAAGTTAGTGTTTGTAAGTCAGTGTGTGTAAGCTGTGTAAGTTGTGTGAGAGAGAGTGTGTGTGTCTGTGTGCAATAGGAGCAATGTTGGTCAAGCTGTAGTATCTATCTGCTATTTATTTAGTCTGTACTTAATGCCTTTAGTCTCACTGTTATCTGAATAGAAGGTCACCTCATCTTGTTGCTCTGTTATCTGAATAGAAGGTCACCTCAATTTGTTGCTCTGTTATCTGAATAGAAGATCACCTCAAGTTGTTGCTCTGTTATCTGAATAGAAGGTCAACTCATCTTGTTTTCTGTTATCTGAATAGAAGGTCACTGCATTGTGTTGCTCTGTTATCTGGATAGAAGGTCACCTCATCTTGTTGCTCTGTTATCTGAATAGAAGGTCACCTCATCTTGTTGCTCTGTTATCTGAATAGAAGGTCACCTCATCTTGTTGCTCTGTTATCTGAATAGAAGGTCACCTCATCTTGTTGCTCTGTTATCTGAATAGAAGGTCACCTCATCTTGTTGCTCTGTTATCTGAATAGAAGGTCACCTCATCTTGTTGCTCTGTTATCTGAATAGAAGGTCACCTCATCTTGTTTTCTGTTATCTGAATAGAAGGTCGTCTCATCTTGTTGTTCTGTTATCTGAATAGAAGGTCACCTCGTCTTGTTGTTCTGTTATCTGAATAGAAGGTCACCGCGTCTTGTTGTTCTGTTATCTGAATAGAAGGTCACCTCATCGTGTTGCTCTGTTATCTGAATAGAAGGTCACATCATCTTGTTGCTCTGTTATCTGAATAGAAGGTCACCCCGTCTTGTTGCTCTGTTATCTGAATAGAAGGTCACCTCATCTCGTTGTTATGTTATCTGAATAGAAGGTCACCTCATCTCGTTGTTATGTTATATGAATAGAAGGTCACCTCATCTCGTTGTTATGTTATCTGAATAGAAGGTCACCTCATCTCGTTGTTATGTTATATGAATAGAAGGTCACCTCATCTTGTTGCTCTGTTATCTGAATAGAAGGTCACCTCATCTCGTTGTTATGTTATATGAATAGAAGGTCACCTCATCGTGTTGCTCTGTTATCTGAATAGAAGGTCACATCATCTTGTTGCTCTGTTATCTGAATAGAAGGTCACCTCATCGTGTTGCTCTGTTATCTGAATAGAAGGTCACATCATCTTGTTGCTCTGTTATCTGAATAGGTCACCTTGTCTTGTTGCTAAGTTATCTGAATAGAAGGTCACCCCGTCTTGCTGCTCTGTTATCTGAATAGAAGGTCACCTCATCTGGTTGCTCTGTTATCTGAATAGAAGGTCACCTCATCTTGTTGCTCTGTTATCTGAATAGAAGGTCACCTCATCTTGTTGCTCTGTTATCTGAATAGAAGGTCACCTCATCTTGTTGCTCTGTTATCTGAATAGAAGGTCAGCCCATCTTGTTGCTGGTGTATATTAATAGGGGAATGGATGGAGGGCAATGGAGGGTACTTCAGCGTTCCCTGGTTTACACAAGCTAATGCTGATAAGCTGACTCTCTTCCTTGTTCATGACCTCTAGAAAGTTCTGAGCAACAACAAATCAAGGCAGGTGCTTCGTCATCTGTTGGTCCTAAGGGGTCTGGGTCTAATCATGGTTATTTATGTGTGTGAGGGGGGTTGATAAATATAGTTTTCTGTGTGTGTGTGTGTGTGTGTGTGTGTGTGTGTGTGTGTGTGTGTGTGTGTGTGTGTGTGTGTGTGTGTGTGTGTGTGTGTGTGTGTGTGTGTGTGTGGGGGGGGGGGGGGGGGGCTTGATAAATATCGTTTTCTGTGTGTGTGTGTTTGTGGTCTGTGTGACTGGGGGTACATGCGGTGTGGACATTGATCAATGCAGTGGACGGAATAGCAATGGTAGGATGGCTGGATCACAGAGGGTCTTTGAGGGTTGTGTGTGTGTGTGTGTGTGAGGTATGCAGTGTGACCATTCATGACTGAATGGCTGGGGCTGGAATGGGCGTGTTGTCTATCTGTGTGTCTGGGTGGGTGGGAGGGGTTTCGTGTGCAGCTGGCAACACCTGTCTGTCATGTGTCAACTAAACGGAACCCTCCTCGGCCAATCAAAATTCCTATTCTCAGTCCATGAGACGTGGGAGTCTCTGGATGTCCGCTACAGCCCGGAGTATCCCCCCAAACTCTCCGATCCGTAGGAAGACACTAGAGCGCCCAAGGCAGCTGAGGGACTGTAGAACAGAACAGACAACTGGAATAGAGAATATGTGGATTGGACTCTGAAATAGGAAAGAGGACAGATCTACAATTGACTAGAACATGAGTTCCTCCCCAGCACAAGAGACCACAATGGGCTGAAAATAAAGAGCAGTCAGAAAATCCTGTCTCTTTCCTCCTTCCCTGGCAGGGGACCTGGGATGTAACTGGCATTAAAAGGCTTGCTCGGGAGTTGTGAATAAGCAACTGGATTGAGCTCAGCAGCAGCGCTTTGATCTGAATCAACACGCTCTGCTTCTTCCATCGCACAGCTCAGGGAGACTGGATGTGCATACTAAAACTGTCGGAGAGGAGCCGGCTTTACTCTTCTGCTTTCACTCACATGTTCAGTGTTTCTGCACTTCCCTATCAGCTTTATAAGCACACTGTGGGAATATTGCCTTGCAAAGAGCAACACTCAAGTATGAAGCTTATAGCATTACACACATTCATATGGGTTTGAAAAAAGACGAGGCCTGTTACTAGCATCCATATGGACTTAATAACCATTGTCCTGAAATGTATTCATGAACAGAGTAGTGCACATAGTCCTTCTCCCATATGGATGCATTGGGTCAATGAACTTAATGTGGTTTCTACCTTTTTTCCAGTCCAGTTGCATTGCAATGTCATAGTTATTTTGTTGGAGACGCGCCTAAATTACAGGAGGCAAGACTCGTAAACTGTCCTCTCAACTGTACCATTAGGCCAGTTCTGTGGAAAAGGGCAGTAAGAGAAAGCAAGCAGCCTGAAAGACATGGAGAGTCTGTACTAATAGAGTGCTGTATATTAGTATATTAAATTACAGTACCCAACCATTCATGTCAACACCATGTGATTTAGACGAGGAACCATCATCTACAGAGTACGCCTAGCTGTTGAAATGGAGCTATGGAAATGGAAAATCTCATTATTCCATCCAACTCCTGATAGATTTAGATTCCCCCCTGGGCTGGTTGTTCCTCTTAGCCCAACGACAGTTGGACTGGTGTTAACACCACAAACACACTGGTTCAGTTATTTTCATCAAATCCAACTGTGGCACTATAGTAATAGAACTCCCTTGTAAATGTCACCAAAGGTTTCAGATAACATCTCCACTTATACTATATGCCATTTAGAAGATACCTTTATCTAAAATGAGTTACAGTCCTGCGTGCATACATCATACGTAGGACTGGTCCAGGAATCAAACCCACTACCCTGACGTTTTAAGTGCCATGCTCTACTAACTGGGCTACAAAGGACCACAGACTTCCCAGGCATGCAGCTCCCCCACACCCCACCAAGAAAGCTGAGCCTGAGACTCTGTTGAGGGACTCTATCTTAGCATTATTTTACTATCAATGGTTTTGCCATAGCTTTAGACTTAGCCAAAATGATGGCTAAGGGTCACTGGTATAAACCAAATGACTCTGCTTTAGGCCTTTCATAGCTCTATGCTAGCAGTGGCTCTCTTAGCCAACGAAAAGTGCACAAATGTATATGTTTTAATTGAAGTTTTGACACCTCAGACTTTGCTAGCAAAATCTGTAGGCCTGTTACTAGGCCTCGTTGATACTCTATATTATTTTTAGCTATGTTAGCTGAATTAATGTTAGCCTGCACTCGCTAAAACAATGTTGTCGTTGGAACTATGCTAGCCATGTCCTGTGTTAGCTGAGTCTCCGCTCTATCTTAGGGATTCTGTTGTTCTCTGGTATACCCACCTGCCTTGTGTCAATCATCTGTAAACTCACAGCGTGGCCTCTCGTTTTGGTCGGCTCGGGGAAACTGAGACGCCATCCGTCCCTCCCGACCATGGGATCTCTTCAGAGCTTTCATGACTTAGCCTGCAATAACCCAGCTGGTCATGATACTCTGTCTCAGCTGCCATCTTGGAGAAACAGTGGCACACTGGAACATGTTCTTGTAAAAACTTCTCTGATGACGTGTAATTCATCAGAGTAGGGGTCATTTTATTTTTTCTCTTAAAATGACACTTATCTATCATTTCACTGAAGGAACTCATAAGCATGATATGAGAGATGCATAAGACTGATTTCAGACTATCAGCATTAAAAAAGCCTTTTTTCTGCTGTTTCATTATTACGACAGCAGTCTATGGACGTTATGTCGGCGGAAATGCCAACTGAAGTGTCACCAGTAAACCTTTAACCGTAGCAACCTTTATGGGTATATCCCATCCCGTCTCTAAAAAAAGCCTCAATGTGAGTCTGTGAGAGCCCTGATGTGGGGCTCCTTGGGGCCTGCTGGGGTGCTTTCCAGTCAGCCTTTGTCTGTTATTGACTGTTATTGCAGTTGGCAGAGGGGGCTCCTGCCTTGGCAATGTCTGCAATGGGCTGCCAGTGTGGCCCCGTCCCGGCTCGGCCAAATAGTGACGCTGTGACTGGCTGCCAGGGAAACCCTGTTCATGACCACACACTTCAGCCCCCAGGGAAAAGGAATCAGAGTTGCGTTCTACAGAAGAGGGGCGAAAAGAGACAGAAGGAAAGAGAGAAAGAATGAGTGACAGGGGAGAATGACAGTCAGAGAAGGAGTTTTAACGGTCAGTTTGCTAGCCCCTCCCATGCTTGTTGGTGTGTGTGTGTGTACTTGTTTGTGTGTGTGTGTGTGTGTGTGTGTGTGTGTGTGTGTGTGTGTGTGTGTGTGTGTGTGTGTGTGTGTGTGTGTGTGTGTGTGTGTGTGTGTCCAGGATAACATAATGGGACTGAGAAAATGTGTGAGAATGTGCAGTTGCCTTAAATCTTCCCAGTCTTCTTCTCTCTGAATGAACTCCATTCATTTTGGATGTTTGTTTGTGACGAATTATAAAACGCTCAACGCTGGAACTAATGAGTTTTAGACCTGTCTGCCTCTCTGTGCCCTAAGCCCTGATCCGGGGGTAATTCAACATGCAACCAGAGAGAGGGAGAGAAAGAGAGAGAGGAGCTCGAAGAGGAGTGTGGAAAAGAGACGTTAGAGAATATGGAGAGCACATGGTGAGAGAGAGAGAGAGAGAGAGAGAGAGAGAGAGAGAGAGAGAGAGAGAGAGAGAGAGAGAGAGAGAGAGAGAGAGAGAGAGAGAGAGAGAGAGAGGCAGGCTACGTACAGAAGTCTTGCCGGCGGGCTACCGTGGCCCGTTTCTTCCCACATTGCACGCTGGAGTGGCAGATTAATTGCAGTTCAGTGTTCTGTGCAACTCTAATGTTCAGACATGATGTAAAAACACAGCCGAGGCAAACACACTGTCGAGGGGAAAGATTTCTGCCTGGGCTGGAGAGTTACTCCACTGTGAAACGGGGTGGCCCAGGAGGGGCATCTCCTGGGCCTGCTAGGGAAGGAGGAGCTGTGACTTCTGCTGCCTAGCGTATGTAATATGTTCCTGTGCTATTCAGGGTCTTTGCTAACTAAGGTGTGATTGCCAAGATTATCCAAGATTGACAACAAGTGGCCTGTCATTTGCAGCCCATCAATTTTGTTGACCAGAATGCCTGTGACCAAGAGGACTTACATTTAAAGAGATATCACACTCCCTTGGATGAATAGGATAAATGACCATAATATTTTTGCAAACCGTGCTAAATGCAAACAATTTCTGCTAACAGTGGCCTTTGGGAATTTGGCCTAGACTCCCAGCAGTACTCTCACTCTGCCCCACAGCGACTCCAGCTCCCTTTCCTTCAGTGTCCTCTCCTCTCCTCTCCGCCTCTCCAGCTACAGGAGGAAGAGAATCCCTTCTTTTGCATACATTACCATAATCTCCTATACAGTCCTCCCCTAAAGGTAGATAATGGTTTGAAGCAACACATATTTTTCTTTCAATTTTTTTTTTCTTCCAGTTTCCCTCCCGTTCCATAGTGGACATTTTAAGTAATCCTCTGTGTATGAAAAAAACAAATGGGAATGCTGGCTCACAGCACCTGCCTGTGGGCCGACCGTCTTTATGCGATGCCAATAACGCAGCCTTAATCCGTAGGCAAGCAGGCTTTCCCCCTGGTTAGTGTACACACCAGGGTTTGGAACCAGTTCAGGGAACAGAAAACTGGAAAATAATGAAGGACCATGCGTCAGGACTACCTGGCATGATGACTACTTGCTGTCCCCAGTCCACCTGGCCTTGCTGCTGCTCCAGTTTCAACTGTTCTGCCTGCGGTTATGGAACCCTGACCTGTTCACCGGACGTGCTAAAAAAAGCCAACTGACATTTACTCCTGAGGTGCTGACTTGCTGCACCCTCGATAACTACTGTGGTATTATTATTTGACCATGCTGGTCATTTATGAACATTTGAACATCTTGGCCATGTTCTGTTATAATCTCCACCCGGCACAGCCAGAAGAGGACTGGCCACCCCTCATAGCCTGGTTCCTCTCTAGGTTTCTTCCTAGGTTTTGGCCTTTCTAGGGAGTTTTTCCTAGCCATCGTGCTTCTACACCTGCATTGCTTGCTGTTTGGGGTTTTAGGCTGGGTTTCTGTACAGCACTTTGAGATATCAGCTGATGTACGAAGGGCTATATAAATACATTTGATTTGAATTACATTTTTTAAGGAACAGAAACGGGACCTGGAACTGATCCATACTGTTCCAGAACAGAACCGTTATTTTAAAAGCATGGAAACCGGTTAATAACGTTTTTTTTATGCTCCCGGCATTTTTTTCTAATCCCACCAAAATACGCAACAAAGCGCCTATGCAAAGCCCTTACTATGTCACTCAAAAACTTATTCCAGTGTCTGCCTGCAAGTTGAAAAAAGGCTACTGTACTGATGTTACTATAGGCTACTGTACTGATGTTACTATAGGCTACTGTACTGATGTTACTATAGGCTACTGTACTGATGTTACAAGCGTGATTCAGAAGATAAGGAGAGAGATGTTTAATTAGCTACAGAAGAATGGATTCACTTTTTCAATACTAATTAAGGATACTATATGCCTAGTTATCATGTTTCACATTGGACTTATTAACTACAAAAAGGTAAGACATGTTTTTAATTCTGGTGCCTCTACACACACAAGCTTGTTAGCTAGCTAGCCAAAGGACATTCAAAGTTCCTCCATAGAAGCCGCTCCTCCTCGGTATAATACTGTGGAACTAATTCAGATAATGCATGTCATAACAAGATGCTCAGCGCTTCAAGCCTCTTCCTCAACCCTCTCTCGCTCAGTTGCATCTTGCGCCTTAGGCTACACTTGTCTGTCCATCGTGCATGTAAACAACTACCCTGCCTGCTCTATCCGCACTGATTGGTGACGTAATTGAATGAACTGTTGTTTTCACAGGTTAACAAATTAACAAAAAGGAGCGATATATTCCAGGACTTTTCTTGTTGTT
>NC_074697.1:19234750-19267250 GCF_029448725.1 Salvelinus fontinalis | reverse complement strand
TCTCTCTCTCTCTCATTCACCCCTCTCTCTCTCTCTCTCTCTCTCTCTCTCTCTCTCTCTCTCTCTCTCCCTCTCTCTTTCTCTCATTTACCTCTTTCTCTTTCCCTCGTTCACCTCTCTGACTCTCTTTCCCTCGTTCACCTCTCTCTCTATCCCTCATTCACCTCTCTTTCCCTCGTTCACCTCTCTGACTCTCTCTTTCCCTTGTTCCACTCTCTGACTCTCTCTTTCCCTCGTTCACCTCTCTGACTCTCTTTCCCTCGTTCACCTCTCTCTCTATCCCTCATTCACCTCTCTTTCCCTCGTTCACCTCTCTGACTCTCTCTTTCCCTTGTTCCACTCTCTCTCTCTCTTTCCCTCGTTCACCTCTCTCTCTTTCCCTCATTCACCTCTCTCTCTTTCCCTCGTTCACCTCTCTCTCTCTTTCCCTCATTGACCTCTTTCCTTCTTTCCCTCGTTCACCTCTCTCTCTATCCCTCATTCACCTCTCATTCCCTCGTTCTTCTCTCTCTCTATCCCTCATTCACCTCTCATTCCCTCATTCACCTCTCTGACTCTCTCTTTCCCTCGTTCACCTCTCTCTCTATCCCTCATTCACCTCTCTTTCCCTCGTTCACCTCTCTCTCTATCCCTCATTCACCTCTCATTCCCTCGTTCACCTCTCTCTCTATCCCTCATACACCTCTCATTCCCTCGTTCACCTCTCTCTCTATCCCTCATTCACCTCTCATTCCCTCGTTCACCTCTCTCTCTATCCCTCATACACCTCTCATTCCCTCCTTCACCTCTCTGACTCTCTCTTTCCCTCGTTCACCTCTCTGACTCTCTCTTTCCCTCGTTCACCTCTCTGACTCTCTCTTTCCCTCGTTCACCTCTGACTCTCTTTTTCTCTCCCCATATAACACATTTGACCCCTAGCTCCTACCCCCGAACTGCTTGTGTATCAGAGATACAATAAGGCAATAATACAATTAAGCAATAAGGCCAGAGGGGGTGTGGTATATGGCCAATATACCACGGCTAAGGGCTGTTCTTCTGCACAATGCAACGCAGAGTGCCTGGACACAGTCCTTAGCCGTGGTATATTGGCCATATACCACAAGCCTCTGAGATGCCTTATAGCTATTATAAAATGGTTACCAACGTAATTAGAGTAGTAAGAATACGTGTTTTGTCATACCCGTTTGATATACCACGGCTGTCAGCCAATCATCATTCAGGGCTTGAACCACCCAGGTTAGAAATTAGAATAACTTAATTTCACCCTGTGATAACATTTGCTACCATATATTGCTTATACTTCCACATGTCCATTCAGGTCTACACAAAGTGCCAAGCCATAGGGGCTATTTGGGTCAATTTGAAATTGGGCTCCTGTCTCTCACCCTTCACTCACACAGTGACAGTTCACTGTAGTCAGCCCCATGGCAGCACCAGTCATCCACCCTGATCCTTCAGAGTATCTCCTCTTACACAATGCTCTTCACAGCAGGCAGCTCACCCACGGGGAAACACTAAAACAACCATGGCGCTAAGTGCTGCCTTTACACATAGAACATCGTATTGAAATGCAGATGTCTTCTGTTCTATTCTGTTCTGAGGACCTGTGTGTCATGTCTCGTTGGAGTGAGGTTAGCTTTCCAAGCGGGCCTGGCTGTTCTCGTCTGTTGTCTGTGTGTGTGTGTGTGTGTGTGTGTGTGTGTGTGTGTGTGTGTGTGTGTGTGTGTGTGTGTGTGTGTGTGTGTGTGTGTGTGTGTGTGTGTGTGTGTGTGTGTGTGTGTGTGTGTGTGTGTGTGTGTGTGTGTGTGTGTGTGTGTGTGGACGTGTTTAACTATTCTTGTGGGTGCCAGAAGTCCCTACAAGAATAGTAAACGAACAAAAAGTTGACCAGCTGGGGACATTTTGTTAGTCCCCACAAGGTCAAATGCTATTTCTAGGGGGTTTAGGGTTAAGGTTAGAATTAGTGTTAAGGTTAGAATTAAGTTAAATATTAAGGTTAGGAGCTAGGGTTAGTTGTAGGGTTAGGGTTAGGAGCTAGGGTTAGGTTTAGGGTTAGGATAAAGTTGAGGTTTTTGGGTTAGGATTAGGGTTAAGGTTAGGGTTAGGGTAAGAGTACGGGTTAGGATTAGGGTTAGGTTTAGGGTTAGGGGTTAGGGAAAATAGGATTTTGAATGGGACTGAATTGTATGTCCCCACAAGGTTAGCTGTACAAGACTGTGTGTGTGTGTGTGTGTGTGTGTGTGTGTGTGTGTGTGTGTGTGTGTGTGTGTGTGTGTGTGTGTGTGCGTGCGCGTGCGCATGCGTGTGCGTGTGTGTGTGTGTGTGACTCATCTCAGTATATACAGGGCTGAGAATGAGCACTACCTTCGCTGACAGCTGTACTCATTCAACACATGCCCACAGGGCAACAAATCTACCCTTTAGCATTCCTATACCCTGTGGGTATGTGTGGGCGTATGTGGGAAGGTGTGGTTGTGTGTGTGCAAGTATATGTGTTTGTGTGTGTGTGTCTATGTGTGTTTGTGTGTGTCTGCATGCATGCAAATGTATATGAGAGCGAGGGTCTCTGTGTGTCGGGGGGGGTGTGGATGGAGCCAGTGAAGTGTCTGTCTGTATGTCAAATGCCTGTGAGAGTGAAATACATGCATTATTCAGTGTAGAGTATCATTCTGAGTGAAATGTAGGCTACTGTTTCACTCTAGACCAAGTAGGACAGCAATCAGCTTGATCTCTTATGAACCATAACCCTGCAGTGGTCGATAGCTGTTAGCATGCTAATCCTGCTCACATTATTGATATCCACACGTCCTTTTTCCCCAGGGGTGTGCGTGCGTGCGTGCGTGGGTGGGTGTGCGTGCGTGTGTGCGTGCGTGCGTGCGTGTGTGTGTGTGTGTCTGAGTATGTGAGTATGTGAGTATATGATTCCTCTGTAGATAAGCAATATGCCTTGCATATCAAGATTTGTGGGGTCTTGTGTTCTGTGTGTGTATGCCTGTTTGCCTTTCTGTGTGTGTGTGTGTGTGTGTGCGTGCGTGCGTGCGTGCGTGCGTGTGTGTGTGTGTGTGTGTGTGTGCGTGTGTGCGTGCGTGCGTGCGCGTGTGTGCGTGTGTATGCGTTCTTGTGTGTCTGCATGTGTATTTGTGCCATCCCTGGATTGATATCCATATTGCCTTATTTCTCAGACGTCAAACAGAGAGCGGAGCCTTGAACTCCCAGCATGCATTATTCATCGAATTAGATAACACACACAAGATGCAAATTGGCCACAAACCCTCCATATTCCACACAACACTGTCTCAATCTCAGCCTAACAATGTTAGCCTAGGTCTCTCTCTGGCCTGTGCAAAATCACATCATAACAAAACAAATATCTCCAAGGATGGTATTGTACTCTATCCAGCAGACTAGCAGACTATTGTCCTGTAATGGAGTTAGTATCTGACTCTGTACTCTACTTTGTATTAATCCTATGTTGGGTACTATCAAGAAGGCTAGCAGTGGTTGCTGTGGTGTTATTTATTGCCCGTGGTGTTAATTAGAACACGTACGTGACCCGACACTACGTCTCAGCCCCTCCCCCTCCCGCCTGACTTCCTGACTTCCCTGAGGCGCTGGATCCGATTAGCTAAGGACCAGGCGGGTATCGATCAGTTTTTAATGAGGAAAACAAGGGAAAGGGCTTGTATCCCCTTCAGTTACGCCAGGGGAGTGAAAGAAATAGGGATTGGCAGAGAGAGAAAGAGGGATTTGTAGGGAGAGAAGAAGGGATTGGAGGAATAGGCCAACCTTCTGGAGCTTTCTGCAAACGAATGGGGAAATTCCTCACTGATCCTTATGGGCTTTAACACAGAGGAACCAACCTCGTAGACTCCGATCAGTTTGAACCCCATACAGTTAGGCACTTGGGAGATGCGTATAGTACATTTGGGTCCCCATAGAGAGAGCAGAGAAGACAATTTAATCCCATTGACTCAAACAGTGGAGTCCCAAGACTATACTGGAGCTCCATAAACCCACCCTAATACTGTACACCCTAAAATGACTGTCCACGATAATCCAAATAGGTCAGATCAGGTTTGCAATAACTTCAATCAGACCCCCTATCACCCAAAAGGAAATAACTAGTAAATCAAGGGTGAAGATTCAGGCCTGCGCTCTCAAGATTCACCAAAGGAATGTCCTTTGTTTCAACATACTTTTCCCACTGAAACTCTTAACATGTTCAAAAGCGAATACTGGAACAATATTTCTAACATAGAACGTATGGGAATGGTCAGAGGCAATCTATAGAACACTAATGTAATTTTGTTTGTTATTTTGTGATGTCATTAAAAATGTTATAAAGGAAATACTGTAACTTCGAAAGTATACCCACTACATATATGAAGTTTCCATACTCTGCATTGTGCATGTAATATGAAAAGTGTTTTTGTTAACTTCTCTGGGATAGGTGGCAGTATCAGGATGAAAACATCAGGATGAAAAGCGTGTCCAAAGTAAACTGCCAGCTACTCAGGCCCAGAACTTAAGATATACATATTATTAGTAGATTTGGATAGACACTCTGAAGTTTCTAAAACTGTTTGAATCATGTCTGTGAGTATAACAGAACTTATTTGGCAGGCGAAACCCCGAGGACAAACCATTCCGATTCTTTTTTTGAGGTCACTCTCTTTTCAATGGGTTTTCATTGGGAATCCAGATTTCTAAGGGACCTTCTTGCAGTTCCTATCACTTCCACTGGATGTCAACAGTCTTTAGAAATTGGATGAGGTTTTTCCTTTGAGAAATTAAGAAGTAACACTGTTCAGAATGAGGCTCGAGGGAAGTGTACTCTTTGTTAGAGGCGCGTGACCTGAAAGCTAGCTACACTTTGTTTTCCTCCGGTATTGAACACAGTATATCCCGTCTTCAATTTTATCGATTATTTACATAAAAAAACACCTAAAGTTGTATTACAAAAGTAGTTTGAAATGTTTGGACAAAGCTTACAGGTAACCTTTGAGATATTTTGTAGTCATGTTGCGCAAGTTGGAACCGGTGTTTTTCTGGATCCAACGCGCCAAATAAATGGACATTTTGGATATATATCGATGGAATTAATCGAACAAACGGACCATTTGTGATGTTTATGAGACATATTGGAGTGCCAACAGAAGAAGCTCGTCAAAGGTAAGGCATGAATTATAACTTTATTTCTGCGTTTTGTGTTGCGCCTGGAGGGTTGAAATATGATGGTCTGCGTTTGTTTGCTTGGGTGCTATCCTCAGATAATAGCATTGTTTGCTTTCGCCGTAAAGAATTTTTGAAATCTGACACGTTGGCTGGTTTCACAACAAGTGTAGCTTTAATTTGGTATATTGAATGTGTGATTTCATCAAAATCAAATTTTTAAAGTAATTTATTTGAATTTGGCGCTCTGCATTTTCACAGGATGTTGGCCAGTTGGGACACTGCCAGGATGTGATTTGAGAAGCTATAAGAGATAATTATTTTACCTCGCTTTGCATAGTGAGTATTTAGGTCAGGGAGTGTGCCAGCCTGCCGGAACCGTATAAACAAACACATTGGACCAGAAAAGCGTCAAGCTGCACGTTTTAAATGGTTTGAACTTTGAATCTCAACACGAGGGGTAGACGATAAACTCACCTCCCGGACAATCACTGGTACGGCTGATTAGCTGTCCTACGTAAAGTATCTTCGAAAGCAAATTTAAGTAGGACCATCCTGTTACTCTGCTCAAACCATCGATTGGGCCGACTAGCCTATCTTCAAAAAAGCCTCTTCAATAGTGAATGGAAGGAAAGTCAACTCTGCAGTTCTGTTCAGGACTACACGACAAGTCACTGGATACCGGACAACTACAAAGAAGGACAACAGTAGAAGACTTGTTGGAAACATTTAGAACAATCAGAGCCTTACAAGCGTGCCGCAAAAAGGCCCAACACCCTTTCCAAGGCTGCCCTGTTCATCGAGAGATCCCCGGCGAACCCAGGCATTTCACGTAAATACATTCATGATTTCTTACTCAAAGCGGGTGGCAGTTCGTGTGCAAAATATATGGTTACTGTAGGTGGGAGTAGTTCCTGAATATGCCAATGTTAAATGTCTCTGTCCCTCTCTCTCTCCCTCTCCATCTCTTCTTTAACCTCTCTGGGATCGTTCGGGACGTGAGCGTCCCACCTTGCCAACAGCCAGTGAAATTGCAGGGCACCAAATTCAAACAACATAATTCTCATAATTAAAACTCCTCAAACATACAAGTATTATACACCATTTTAAAGATAAACGTCATGTTAATCCAGCCACAGTGTCCGATTTCAAAAATGCTTTACGGCAAAAGCACACCATGCGATTATGTTAGGTCAGCGCCTAGCCACAGAAAACCATACAGCCATTTTCCAAAGAAGGAGAGGTGTCACAAAAGTCAGAAACAGCGTCAAAATGAATCACTAACATTTAACGATCTTCACCTGATAGCACTCCCAGGACTCCATGTTAGACAATAAAGGTGTGTTTTGTTTGATAAAGTTAATCTTTATGTCCAAAAACCTAATTTGAAATTGGCGCTTTATGTTCAGAAATGCATTGTCTCAAACAAACATCCTGTCACGTTCCTGACCTGTTTTCTGTTGTGTTGTATGTGTGTGATGGTCAGGGCGTGAGTTTTGGGTGGGCAGTCTATGTTTTCCGTTTCTATGTTGGTTTTGGGTTGCCTGGTATGGCTCTTAATTAGAGGCAGGTGTTTTGCGTTTTCCTCTAATTGAGAGTCATATTAAGGTAGGTTGTTCTCACTGTTTGTTTGTGGGTGATTGTCGCTGTGTCTGTGTTTGTTGCACTACACGGTACTGTCTCGTCTCGTCTCGTTCGTTCGGTCGTTCCTGTTCATGTGTTCTTCGTTTCATGTAAATTCGTAGTTTAGGTCTGTCTAGTTCGTTTTGTTATTTTGTAAATTAGTCAAGTGTATTTCGTGTCTGTTCTTCGTCTTGCAATAAAGTCATTATGTATTCACAACCCGCTGCGCCTTGGTCTACTAACTCACCGAAAGACAGCCGTTACAGAATCACCCACCAAACCCAGATCAAGCAGCGGGTTAACGGACAGCAACGACAGCAGCAGTGGGAAAAGGAGGATTGGACATGGGAAGAGATCCTGGACGGTAAAGGACCCTGGGCAGAGCCAGAGGAGTGTCGCCGTTCCAAGGCGGAGCTGGAGGCATCTAAAGCGAAGCGGAGAGGCGACGTTATGAGGAGGCAACACGGAAGCAAGGCTGGAAGCCCGCAAGTACTACCCAAAAATGTCTTGGGGGGGGCTAAGAGGTAGTGGCCGAGGGCAGGTAGGAGACCTGCGCCCACTTCCCAGGCTAACCGTGGAGAGCGGGAGTACGGGCAGACACCATGTTACGCAGTAGAGCGCACGGTGTCTCCTGTACGGGTGCATAGCCCAGTGCGGGTTATTCCACCTCCCCGCACTGGTAGAGCTAGATTGGGCATTGAGCCAAATGTCATGAAGCCGGCCCTACATATCTGGCCACCAGTACGTCTCCTTGGGCCGGCTTACATGGCACCAGCCTTACGCATGGTGTCCCCGGTTCGCCAACACAGCCCAGTGCGGGTTATTCCACCTCCCCGCACTGGACGGGCTACGGGGAGCATGCAACCAGGTAAGGTTGGGCAGGCTCAGTGCTCAAGGGAGCCAGTACGCCTACACGGTCCGGTATTTCCGGCGCTACCTCCTCGCCCCAGCCCAGTACCACCAGTGCCTACACCACGCACCAGGCTTCCAGTGCGTTTTAAGAGCCCTGTTCCTCCTCCACGCACTCTCCCTATGGTGCGTGTCTCCAGCCCGGTGCCTCCAGTTCCGGCACCACGCACTAAGCCATCTGTGCGTCTCCAGAGCCCTGTACGCACTGTTCCTTCTCCCCGCACTCGCCCTGAGGTGCGTGCCCTCAGCCCGGTACCTCCAGTTCCGGTACCACGCACCAGGCCTATAGTGCGCTTCGAGAGGTCAGTGTGCCCTGTCCCTGCTCCCCGCACTAGCCTTGAAGTGCGTGCCGTCATCCCGGTACCTCCAGTTCCGGCACCACGCACCAGGCCTACTGTGCGCCTCAGCAGGGCAGAGTCGGCCGTCTGCCCAACGCCTTCTGCACTGCCTGTCTGCCCAGCTCCGTCTGAGCCATCTGTCTGCCCAGCGCCGTCTGAGCCATCTGTCTGCCCAGCGCCGTCTGAGCCATCTGTCTGCCCAGCGCCGTCTGAGCCATCTGTCTGCCCAGCGCCGTCTGAGCCATCTGTCTGCCCAGCGTCGTCTGAGCCATCCGTCTGCCCAGCGCCTTCTGAGCCATCCGTCTGCCACGAGCCATTAGAGCCGCCCGTCTGTCCCGAGCCATTAGAGCCGTCCGTCAGTCAGGAGCCGCTAGAGCCATCCGTCAGTCAGGAGCTGCCAGAGCCGCCAGCCAGTCAGGAGCTGCCAGAGCCGCCAGCCAGTCAGGAGCTGCCAGAGCCGCCAGCCAGTCAGGAGCTGCCAGAGCCGCCAGCCAGTCAGGAGCTGCCAGAGCCGCCAGCCAGTCAGGAGCTGCCAGAGCCGCCAGACAGTCAGGAGCTGCCAGAGCCGCCAGACAGTCAGGAGCTGCCCTCCAGTCATGAGCTGCCCTCCAGTCATGAGCTGCCCTCCAGTCATGAGCTACCCTACAGTCATGAGCTGCCCTTCAGTCATGAGCTGCCCAACAGTCATGAGCTGCCCTACAGTCCTGAGCTGCCCTACAGTCATGAGCTGCCCTACAGTCATGAGCTGTCCTACAGTCATGAGCTGCCCTCCAGTCATGAGCTGCCCTCCAGTCATGAGCTGCCCTCCAGTCATGAGCTACCCTACAGTCATGAGCTGCCCTTCAGTCATGAGCTGCCCAACAGTCATGAGCTGCCCTACAGTCATGAGCTGCCCTACAGTCGTGAGCTGCCCTACAGTCATGAGCTGCCCTACAGTTATGAGCTGCCCTACAGTCATGAGCTGCCCTACAGTCATGAGCTGCCACTCAGTCCGGAGCTGCCACTCAGTCCGGAGCTGCCACTCAGTACGGAGCTGCCACCCAGTCCGGAGCTGCCACCCAGTCCGGAGTTGCCATTAGTACAGAGTTGTCCCTCTGTCCTAAGCTGTCCCTCTGTCCTAAGCTGTCCCTCTGTCCGGAGCTACCTCTCTGTCCTGAGCTACCTCTCTGTCCTGAGCTGTCTCCTCTATGTAGGAGGGGCCTTAGTAAAGGTTCCTGGACCATGGTTGGGGGCGAGGGTCGCCACTCAAAGGACGCTAAGGAGGGGGACAAAGACAGTGGTA
Source organism: Salvelinus fontinalis (assembly GCF_029448725.1). Taxonomy (NCBI): domain Eukaryota; kingdom Metazoa; phylum Chordata; class Actinopteri; order Salmoniformes; family Salmonidae; genus Salvelinus; species Salvelinus fontinalis. The sequence goes on along the minus strand of NC_074697.1, from coordinate 19,257,926 downwards.
GAGTGGTGTCCTCGTCCACCGCCGGAGCCGCCACCGCGGACAGATGCCCACCCAGACCCTCCCCTTGAGTTTTAGGGGTGCGCCCGGAGTTCTCACCTTGAGGGGGGGGTTCTGTCACGTTCCTGACCTGTTTTCTGTTGTGTTGTATGTGTGTGATGGTCAGGGCGTGAGTTTTGGGTGGGCAGTCTATGTTTTCCGTTTCTATGTTGGTTTTGGGTTGCCTGTTATGGCTCTTAATTAGAGGCAGGTGTTTTGCGTTTTCCTCTAATTGAGAGTCATATTAAGGTAGGTTGTTCTCACTGTTTGTTTGTGGGTGATTGTCGCTGTGTCTGTGTTTGTTGCACCACACGGTACTGTCTCGTCTCGTCTCGTTCGTTCGGTTGTTCCTGTTCATGTGTTCTTCGTTTCATGTAAGTTCGTAGTTTAGGTCTGTCTAGTTCGTTTTGTTATTTTGTAAATTAGTCAAGTGTATTTCGTGTCTGTTCTTCGTCTTGCAATAAAGTCATTATGTATTCACAACCCGCTGCGCCTTGGTCTACTAACTCACCGAAAGACAGCCGTTACACATCCGATGAAATTGCAGAGAGCCACATCAAATTACAGAAATACTCATCATAAACATTGATGAAAGATACAAGTGTTATACATAGGATTAAAGATACACTTCTTGTTAATCCAGCCGCTGTGTCCGATTTCAAAAAGGCTTTATGCCGAAAGCACACCATGCGATTATGTTAGGTCAGCGCCTAGCCACAGAAAACTATACAGCCATTTTCCAACCAAGGAGAGGTGTCACAAAAGTAAGAAATATCGTTAAAATGAATCACTTACCTTTGATGATCTTCATCTGATGGCAGTCCCAGGTCTCCATGTTAGACAATACATTTTTGTTTTATTCGATAAAGTTCATCTTTATGTCCAAATACCTCCTTTTTGTTTGCAGATTTAGTCCAGTAATCCAAATGCACAAAGTGCGGGCACAAAGTCCAGACAAAAAGTCAAAAAAGTTCCATTAAAGTTTGTAGAAACATGTCAAACAATGTATATAATCAATCTTTAGGATGTTTTTATCATAAATCTTCAATAATATTCCAACCGGACAATTCCGTTGTCATTAGAAAGGAAAGAGAACGAGCGTCGTGCTCACGGCCATGCGCGAGACTAAACTAATGTCTTTCAGCTTGACCACTTGTTGAAACAGCTCTTATTCGATCCCCTTTCACAATACAAGCCTGAAACAACTTCTAAAGACTGTTGACATCTACTGGAAGTCTTAGGAAGTGCAATCTGACCCCACAGACACAGGATATTGGATTGGCGATCACTTAAAAAAACTACAAACCTCAGATTTCCCACTTCCTGGTTGGATTTTTCTCAGGTTTTTGCTTGCCATATGAGATGTATTATACTCACAGACATCATTCAAACAGTTTTAGAAACTTCAGAGTGTTTTATATCCAATAGTAATAATAATATGCATATATTAGCATCTGGGACAGAGTAGGAGGCAGTTCACTATGGGCACGCAATTCATCCAAAAGTGAAAATTCCCCCTATCATAAAGAAGTTAAAGAACCGCTCTCGTGGTGCCCCAGATCCTAATGAGTTAATAGGTGCATGATTAATTTACTCAGGTAACAATTTAACATAGTTAGTTAATTAGATAAATAACAGTCTTCAGTTTTATGTTAAAGTCACAACACAAATACTGTACACCCTAATACAGTACAGCCTAATACAGTACACCCTAATACAGCACGCCCTAACACTGTACACCCTAATAATGTACAGTACACACGTTTCCCTTGAAACTTTCATAGAGAAACAGAGTCTCTGATATTGTTGAGTTGTACACACTCTAGAGTGGAACCTTCTTTGACAGTCATTAAGATGACAAAATATTCCAAGTTGCCTTTCAACACTTTAATTTATTCATAGTACAGTATATATACAGTATTTCTGCTGAGACATGCTTTTAAATGGATATTCGTTGGCTCAATGACTGGAAGTCTATTGGAACAGTTAGCATGTCATTTCCCCCTCCCATCTCTACCCCCCCACCCCTACTAACCATAGGTGGAACCAAGTCATTGTTTTACAAGTCACAAGTCCAAGTCTTAGCACTCAAATCCCAAGTTAAGTCCCAAGTCAAGACAGGCAAGTCCAAGTGAAGTATCAACTTAAGACCGTCAAGTCCCAAGTCAAGTCTCAAGTCCTAAACTTTGAGTTTCGAGTCATAATGTGCTCTTCACCAAATGTAATACCATTTCATATTTTTAACAAGAGTGAGAGTTAATATATTACATTTATGCAAATCATGAATGCTTTTTTTATTAAAAAATGTAACTTTCCAAATATACAGTATTTTTTCCATGGAAATGCATGGTTAGCCATGAGAAAGACACATCAATATGACAACAAAAACAAAATATTGTAGTACTCTCTCTCTCTCTCTCTCTCTCCAGATGTCCTCTAGACACTGAAAACAATCCTGCTATAAAGTTACACTCATTTATTTTTTACTGTTATTTTACCAGGTAAGTTGACTGAGAACACATTCTCATTTGCAGCAACGACCTGGGGAATAGTTACAGGGGAGAGGGATGAATGAGCCAATTGTAAACTGGGGATTATTAGGTGACCATGATCATTTGAGGGCCAGATTGGGAATTTAGCCTGGACACCGGGGTTAACACCCCTACTCTTACGATAAGTGCCATGGGATCTTTAATGACCTCAGAGAGTCAGGACACCCATTTAACGTCCCATCCGAAAGACGGCACCCTACACAGGGCAGTGTCCCCAATCACTGCCCTGGGGCATTGGGATATTTTTTAGACCAGAGGAAAGAGTGCCTCCTACTGGCCCTCCAACACCACTTCCAGCAGCATCTGGTCTCCCATCCAGGGACTGACCAGGACCAACCCTGCTTAGCTTCAGAAGCAAGCCAGCAGTGGTATGCAGGGTGGTATGCTGCTGGCAATTAAAAGGTACGTCAAAACAACTGCTACTGAACTTCAAGTAGGCCTACAATTTGAACACTGGCATGAATGTCTGGCAAAGAAAATACAGATCTCAAAGATGGGAGATAAAACCTGAACATGGAGCCTGTGTGTGTAATGCATAAACAGTTTCATTTTGTATCTTATCTCAGGGCCCTATTTTTTTTATTTTTTTTTATTTATTTCACCTTTATTTAACCAGGTAGGCTAGTTGAGAACAAGTTCTCATTTGCAACTGCGACCTGGCCAAGATAAAGCATAGCAGTGTGAACAGACAACAACACAGAGTTACACATGGAGTAAACAATAAACAAGTCAATAACATGGTAGAAAAAAGAGAATCTATATACAATGTGTGCAAAAGGCATGAGGTAGGCAATAAATCGAGTAATTACAATTTAGCAGATTAACACTGGAGTGATAAATCATCAGATGATCATGTGCAAGAAGAGATACTGGTGTGCAAAAGAGCAGAAAAGTAAATAAATAAAAGCAGTATGGGGGGTGAGGTAGGTAAATTGGGTGGGTAGTTTACAGATGGACTATGTACAGCTGCAGCGATCGGTTAGCTGCTCGGATAGCAGATTTTTAAAGTTGTTGAGGGAGATAAAAGTCTCCAACTTCAGAGATTTTTGCAATTCGTTCCAGTCGCAGGCAGCAGAGAACTGGAAGGAAAGGCGTCCAAATGAGGTTTTGGCTTTAGGGATGATCAGTGAGATACACCTGCTGGAGCGCGTGCTACGGGTGGGTGTAGCCATCGTGACCAGTGAACTGAGATAAGGCGGCACTTTACCTAGCATAGCCTTGTAGATGACCTGGAGCCAGTGGGTCTGACGACGAACATGTAGCGAGGGCCAGCCGACTAGGGCATACAGGTCGCAGTGGTGGGTCGTATAAGGTGCTTTAGTAACAAAACGGATGGCACTGTGATAAACTGCATCCAGTTTGCTGAGTAGAGTATTGGAAGCTATTTTGTAGATGACATCGCCGAAGTCGAGGATCGGTAGCATAGTCAGTTTTACTAGGGTAAGTTTGGCGGCGTGAGTGAAGGAGGCTTTGTTGCGGAATAGAAAGCCGACTCTAGATTTGATTTTGGATTGGAGATGCATTGCATTTGCAAAAGACCCAAATTTGAAAAAAGTCTGTCCAAAAATAATGAGTGACGGCATTAGCACCTGTACCTGTCCCGCAGGTGTGATGTTCGGATGTACCGATCCTGTGCAGGTGTTGTTACACGTGGTCTGCCACTGCGAGGACAATCAGCTGTCCATCCTGTCTCCCTGTAGTGCTGTCTTCGGCGTCTGACAGTATGGACATGGCTATTTATTGCCCTGTCCACATCTGCAGTCGTCATGCTTCCTTGCAGCATGCCTAAGGCACATTCACACAGATGAGCAGGGACCCTGGGCATCTTTCTTTGGTGTTTTTCAGAGTCAGTAGAAAGGCCTCTTTAGTGTCCTACGTTTTCATAGATGTGACCTTAATTCCCTACCGTCTGTAAGCTGTTTGTGTCTTAACGACCGTTCCACAGGTGCATGTTCATTAATTGTTTATGGTTCATTGAACAAGCATGGAAACAGTGTTTAAACCATTTACGTTGAAGATCTGTGAAGTTATTTGGATTTTTACAAATGATCTTTGAAAGACAGGGTCCTGAAAAGGGACGTTTCTTTTTTTACTGAGTTTATATAGCGGTCGGCTATATTAGCCATGACTTACTGTTCTTTATGCAGCTTCAAATGTCGAACAAAGTTGGAAATTGCTGTGCCTCCGTCTGTAATTTTCTTCCCACATGTTTTGCAAGTTGCAATCTGTTTTTGTTTTGACTACAGCGTAGTCTTGATATCTGAAAATAATAATAATCTTCCAAGATTTCTGTCTGAATTCACCCGCCAACGTACCTCTGCACTGCCACGCGCAACTTTTTCTCCGCTGTCACAATTTGATTGACTGCTGTCCAATTCAAACTGTAAGCCGTTAAATTAAAAGTTGATGCACTGCACACTTTTTATAGTTTATATCATTTTTTATATTTGGGCTTGGGGAGGGTATCAAGTCAGGTTGGGGAGGGTATCAAGTCAGTTTGGGGAGGGTATCAAGTCAGGTTGGGGAGGGTATCAAGTCAGTTTGTGGAGGGTATCAAGTCAGTTTGGGGGGGGTATCAAGTCAGGTTGGGGAGGGTATCAAGTCAGTTTGAGGAGGGTATCACGTCAGGTTGGGGAGGGTATCAAGTCAGGTTGGGGAGGGTATCAAGTCAGTTCGAGTCAAAACACTTAAGTTCAAGTTAAGTCATGAGTCATTGGTGTTAAAGTCAAAGTCGAGTTGTCTTTTTGAGTTTGTCAAGTCGAGTCTAAAATCATCATATTTGTGACTCGAGTCTGACTCGATCCAAGTCATGTGACTCGAGTCCACACCTCTGCCACTAACCATGCCATCACTGCTGAAAATCATCCTTGGTGAAACACTGGAAAGGCTTAGTAATGTACACATGTATTTATGGCCCTCCCATGGGTTCTCTCTCTTGTTCTTCTGTCTCTCTCTCGCTCACTCGCTCTCTCTCTCTCTTTCTGTCTCTCTCTCTCTCTTTCTGTCTCTCTCTCTCTCTCTTTCTCTCTCTCTTTCTCTCTCTCTTTCTCTCTCTCTCTTTCTCGCTCTCTCTCTCTCTCTCTCTCTCTCTCTTTCTCTCTCTTTCTCTCTCTCTTTCTCTCTCTCTCTTTCTCGCTCTCTCTCTCTCTCTCTGTCTCTCTCTCTCTCTCTCTTTCTCTCTCTCTCTCTCTCTCTCTCTCTCTCTCTCTCTCTCTCTCTCTCTCTCTCTCTCTCTCTTGTCCGTTGATTCTTATCACAATAATCTCTGCTTCTCTGTCCAGCTGAACATCAGTATGTGTGTGTTCAGTTAGTATGCTACATTAGCATTTGAATTGCCCCGGGCGCCATTGAGATGCAGTTGCTATTGACAGCCAGCTGCTTTGTATCAGACTGGTCATTCTAGAGGCTGGTGGCTGGTCGACATGAACTCACTTTATGTTGATGCTATCATGGTCCAAACACACCAAGACAGTTCCCCTGTATATAGTCTCGGTATTGTTATTTTATAGTGTTACTTTTTATTACATGTTTTTCTTCAGTTTATTTAGAAAATATTTTCTTAACTCTATTTCTTGAGCTGTATTGTTGGTTAAGGGCTTGGTAAGTAAGTTTTTCACGGTAAGGTTGAATTTGGTGGATATGACAAATAAAATGCGATTTGATTAGATTTTTGCTCTCTGCTCTCTAGGCTTGGGGCTAGGAGGGCATAAGCTGTATCGGGCTGCTTGATGCTAACTGGTTTGACGTGACTACTGGTAAGCATTTCAATTGGCCTAGTAGCCTATAGTTACAGTAAGACCTTGATTGACAGTAGCAGCAGCTCTTGTTTCTGTTTCCTCCTGATCATTTCATTAAGGCCATTCAGTTTCAACAGAACATATGATTGGGTGGTGTGTCGATGCCAATATCACACAGCCAATCAAATAGGAGCAGTCATGTTTTATTAGATCACAGTATACATAATAAAATCAGAGAGCATTAATGCGTTGTCATCCAGGACTGGGTAGATACGTGTAGATAGCTGATATACATTGAGTGTACAAAACATTAGGAACACCTTCTATTTCCATGACATAGACAGAAAGCTATGATCCTTTATTGATGTCACTTGTTAAATTCACTTCAATCAGTTTAGATGAAGGGGAGAACACAGGTTAAAGAAGGATCTTTAGGCCTTGAGACAATTGAAACATGGATTGTGTATGTGTGCCATTCAGAGGGTGAATGGGCAAGACAAAATATTTAAGTGCCTTTGAATGGGGTATGGTAGTAGGTGCCAGGTGTAACGGTTTGTATCAAGAACTGCAATGCTGCTGGGTTTTTCATGCTCAACAGTTTCCTGTTTGTATCAAGAATGGTCCGCCACCCAAAGGACATCCATCCAACTTGACACATTGGAGTCAACATGGGCCAGCATCCCTGTGGAACGCTTTCGACACCTTATAGAGTCCATGCTAGGCTTGGGCGGTATACCGTATATACCGTATACCAGGGTATTTGGAAATAGCCACGGGATGGTTTCTCAATACCGTTACAAGTTGTTCTTTAAAGTTTTTCAATAAATTTGAATATTTGTAGGATTTTTTTGTTGTAAATACCTGCAGTCAATTGGTCAATGCGTTATGAGACAAAACAGAATGCGTTCTTATTTCACCTGTCACATTATTTGACATTATGAAGCTTACTTAGTTCCCCAGCACAGTTGAGCCTGTTTGTATTTTTTTTAATGTATTCTAATTTCACCTTTATTTAAACAGGTAGCCTAGTTGAGAACACGTTCTCATTTACAACTGCCACCTGGCCAAGATAAAGCAAGGCAGTGCGACACAAACAACAACACAGAGTTACACATGGAATAAACAAACATACAGTCAATAACACAATAGGAAAAAAAGTCTATATACAGTGTGTGCAAATGAGGTAAGATAAGGGAGGTAAGGCAATAAATAGGCCATAGTGGTGAAATAATTACAATTTAGTAATTAAACACTGGAGTTTTAGATGTGCAGAAGATGAATGTGCAAGTAGAGATACTGGGGTGCAAGGGAGCAAAAAAAATAAATAACAGTATGTGGATGAGGTAGTTGGATGGGCTATTTACAGATGGGCTATGTACAGGTGTACAGATGGGCTATGTACAGGTGCAGTGATCTGTGAGCTGCTCTGACAGCTGGTGCTTAAAGTTAGTGAGGGAGATATGAGTCTCCAGCTTTAGTGATTTTTTAAATTCGTTCCAGTCATTGGCAGCAGAGAACCAGAAGGAAAGGCGGCCAAAGGAGGAATTGGCTTTGGGGGTGACCAGTGAAATATACCTGCTGGTGCGCGTGCTACGGGTGGGTGCTGCTATGGTGACCAGTGAAATATACCTGCTGGTGCGCGTGCTACGGGTGGGTGCTGCTATGGTGACCAGTGAAATATACCTGCTGGTGCGCGTGCTACGGGTGGGTGCTGCTATGGTGACCAGTGAAATATACCTGCTGGTGCGCGTGCTACGGGTGGGTGCTGCTATGGTGACCAGTGAAATATACCTGCTGGTGCGCGTGCTACGGGTGGGTGCTGCTATGGTGACCAGTGAAATATACCTGCTGGTGCGCGTGCTACGGGTGGGTGCTGCTATGGTGACCAGTGAAATATACCTGCTGGTGCGCGTGCTACGGGTGGGTGCTGCTATGGTGACCAGTGAAATATACCTGCTGGTGCGCGTGCTACGGGTGGGTGCTGCTATGGTGACCAGTGAAATATACCTGCTGGTGCGCGTGCTACGGGTGGGTGCTGCTATGGTGACCAGTGAAATATACCTGCTGGTGCGCGTGCTACGGGTGGGTGCTGCTATGGTGACCAGTGAAATATACCTGCTGGTGCGCGTGCTACGGGTGGGTGCTGCTATGGTGACCAGTGAAATATACCTGCTGGTGCGCGTGCTACGGGTGGGTGCTGCTATGGTGACCAGAGAAATATACCTGCTGGTGCGCGTGCTACGGGTGGGTGCTGCTATGGTGACCAGTGAAATATACCTGCTGGTGCGCGTGCTACGGGTGGGTGCTGCTATGGTGATCAAATAGCAGAACAGGAGAAAGCGGCAGCAGGTGAGCCCAGTCGTGTATTGACAGGGGACGCGTTTTGTATTGAAGGTCAACAGTGTTTTTTGGTGATCAGGGACGTGCAACTATAGTTTTCCTTTACAGAAAATACATTAATGCAACACATTCAACAGAAGTACAGATGACAACAGCAGTACAACGCTATTTACAAGGCTATTTGGCTGGCAGCCACACAAGTAAAGGAGCTTACAATGAAAAGCAAAAACGATGCATGGTCATCATATTTCTAATGTTTTGACCTATCACAGAAAGAATGTAGCCAGCTACATTTCCTAATGTTTTGCTTAAAGTTAATCTTGGATTTTACCGGAGAAAAGTAGGCTGGCTCCACTGAGAAAAGTACAGAGAAAGTAGTTCCACATCAGTCAGAGCTCTATCTGCTAATGGAACGCCTGTTTGTGAATTCTCATCCCAGTTTAGAAGTGCAACTGAAGCCAAAAAGTAGTCTGATGCCGAACAGAAATTACAATAAGAAGCATTTTAGATCTGGTTTTACAAAACGCAGCAAGATATTTTGAATAATTTTAATATTTATGTGTTAACATGACACTTAGTTTAAATTGCTATCTAAGTAAGTGACTGAATTAATAAGGTGACTGGGTATCATATTGTGTTAGCTTTCTGACGTGTTTGAGAAGGCAAAGCCCTTTAGTTGAGTTATTTGTACAGCTGCCACTGCTATCTTGATTTCCTTGCATTTTTTCTCCTCTCTGTTCTCAGCCTGTCTGCTCCTCCCCACTATTCTCCAAGCAGAGCAGGCTCGTTGCCCTAGCGACAGACTCCACACAGACACAGCATGTAGACATGCTGCTGGAGTGCCAGTTCTGCATGTGTCAAAACTTTGTTCATTTGCACAATGTCACTTGTTCATATAAGCTTGTAAATGTCCAAACTCACCAAAAATGACATTTGGTGGCTGCTACATATACATTACCAGTCAAAGGTTTGGACACACCTACTCATTCCAGGGTTTTTATTTATTTTTACTATTTTCTACATTGTGTCAAACAATAGTGAAGACATCAAAACTATGAAATTACACATGGAATCATGTAGTAATCAAAAAAGTGTTAAACAAATCAAAATATATTTTATATTTGAGATTCTTGTGTTGATGACATCATTTCACACTCTTGGCATTCTCTCAACCAGCTTCATGAGGTAGTCACCTGGAATCCATTTCAATTAACAGGTGTGCCTTGTCAAAAGTTAATTTGTGGAATTTCTTTCCTTCTTAATTCATTTGAGCCAATTAGTTGTGTTGTGACAATGTCACGATCGTGTACTGGAGAGAATGAGGACCAAGGCGCAGCTGGATAAGAATACATCTTCTCTTTTAATGAAACGAACGAAGATGAACATGGAACGAAAAAACACTATTACAAACAAACAAAATAACAAAACGACCGTGAAGCTACAAACGTTGTGCATAGACAGACAGGCTACAAACGTTCTGACATAGACAATTACCCACACCTAATGAGAGCCTATGGCTACCCTAAATAAGGCTCCCAATCAGAGACAACCGAAATCAGCTGTCTCTAATTGGGAACTCATTCAGGTAACCATAGACTCTTCCAGATCACTCACCAACATAGACAACGCTAGACATCTACACTCAACACAAAACCATATATTACACCCCATAACCCCTTTACCAAATAAACACCCAACACCAACAAAACATAAACATTACCCATGTCACACCCTGACCTAACTAAATAATAAAGAAAACCAATAATACTAAGGCCAGGGTGTGACAGACAAGGTAGGAGTGGTATACAGAAGATAGCCCTATTTGGTAAAAGACCAAGTCCATATTATGTCAAGAACAGCTCAAATAAGTAAAGAGAAAACGACTGTCCATCATTACTTTAAGACATGAAAGTCAGTCAATATGGAAAATGTCAAGAACTTTGAAAGTTTCTTCAAGTGCAGTCGCAAAAACCATCAAGCGATATGATGAGAAGGCATTTCTGGCCCAAAACTCATTTTGCTAAAAAAAAAAATACATTCAAATGGCTCTCCTGTGAAGTCGTGACTTGCGACATATGCCTAATTTCCTGAATCGGGTCACATATGTGGGAACTCCTTCAAGAGTGTTGGAAAGCATTCCTCATAAAGCTGGTTGAGGGAATGCCAAGAGTGTGCAAAGCTGTCATCAAGCCAAAGGATGGCTACTTTGAAGAATCTAAAATCAAAAATATATTTTGATTTGTTTAACAGTTTTCTGGTTACTACATGATGTCGTATGTATTATTTCTATAACGACACAAGGTGAGACCCAGATGCAGACACAGGAGGCAGATGGTTGGAGTCTCTGATATTTATTGAACAGCGAGGGGCAGGCAAGAGGCAGGTTGAGGACAAGCAAGAGTTCATAACCAGTTCAGGTATGGTACAGGGCAGCAGGCAGGCTCGAGGTCAGGGCCAGGCAGAATGGTCAGGCAGGCGGGCTTAGTGTCAGGGTAGGCAGAATGGTCAGGCAGGCGGGCTTAGTGTCAGGGCAGGCAGAATGGTCAGGCAGGCGGGCTCAGTGTCAGGGTAGGCAGAATGGTCAGGCAGGCGGGCTTAGTGTCAGGGTAGGCAGAATGGTCAGGCAGGCGGGCTTAGTGTCAGGGTAGGCAGAATGGTCAGGCAGGCGAGCTCAGGGGCAGGGCAGGCAGAATGGTCAGGCAGGCGGGCTCAGTGTCAGGGTAGGCAGAATGGTCAGGCAGGCGGGCTTAGTGTCAGGGCAGGCAGAATGGTCAGGCAGGCGGGCTTAGTGTCAGGGTAGGCAGAATGGTCAGGCAGGCGAGCTCAGGGGCAGGGCAGGCAGAATGGTCAGGCAGGCGGGCTCAGTGTCAGGGTAGGCAGAATGGTCAGGCAGGCGGGCTCAGTGTCAGGGTAGGCAGAATGGTCAGGCAGGCGGGCTCAGTGTCAGGGTAGGCAGAATGGTCAGGCAGGCGGGCTCAGTGTCAGGGTAGGCAGAATGGTCAGGCAGGCGAGCTCAGTGTCAGGGCAGGCAGAATGGTCAGGCAGGCGGGCTCAGTGTCAGGGTAGGCAGAATGGTCAGGCAGGCGGGCTCAGTGTCAGGGTAGGCAGAATGGTCAGGCAGGCGAGCTCAGTGTCAGGGCAGGCAGAATGGTCAGGCAGGCGGGCTCAGTGTCAGGGTAGGCAGAGTGGTCAGGCAGACAGGCTCGAGGTCAGGGGCAGGCAGAATGGTCAGGCAGGCGGGCTCAGTGTCAGGGTAGGCAGAATGGTCAGGCAGGCGGGCTCAGTGTCAGGGTAGGCAGAATGGTCAGGCAGGCGAGCTCAGTGTCAGGGCAGGCAGAATGGTCAGGCAGGCTCGAGGTCAGGGGCAGGCAGAATGGTCAGGCAGGCTCGAGGTCAGGGGCAGGCAGAATGGTCAGGCAGGCGGGCTCAGTGTCAGGGTAGGCAGAATGGTCAGGCAGGCGAGCTCAGTGTCAGGGCAGGCAGAATGGTCAGGCAGGCGGGCTCAGTGTCAGGGTAGGCAGAATGGTCAGGCAGGCGAGCTCAGTGTCAGGGTAGGCAGAATGGTCAGGCAGGCGGGCTCAGTGTCAGGGGCAGGCAGAATGGTCAGGCAGGCGGGCTCAGTGTCAGGGCAGGCAGAATGGTCAGGCAGGCGGGCTCAGTGTCAGGGCAGGCAGAATGGTCAGGCAGGCGGGCTCAGTGTCAGGGTAGGCAGAATGGTCAGGCAGGCGGGCTCAGTGTCAGGGCAGGCAGAATGGTCAGGCAGGCGAGCTCAGTGTCAGGGCAGGCAGAATGGTCAGGCAGGCGGGCTCAGTGTCAGGGTAGGCAGAATGGTCAGGCAGGCGGGCTCAGTGTCAGGGCAGGCAGAATGGTCAGGCAGGCGGGCTCAGTGTCAGGGCAGGCAGAATGGTCAGGCAGGCGGGCTCAGTGTCAGGGCAAGCAGAATAGTCAGGCAGGCTGGCTCAGTGTCAGGGCAGGCATAAAGGTCTGAAAAAAAGGAGGACTAGAAAACGCTGCTTGACTTGGCAAGACAAGACGAACTGGCAACAGACAAACAGAGAACACAGGTATAAATACACTGAGGGTAATAGGGAAGATGCTTGACACCTGGAGGGGGTGGAGACAATCACAAGGACAGGTGAAACAGATCACGGTGTGACAATTTCATAGTTTTGATGTCTTCACTATTATTCTACAATGTAGAAAATTCAATATAAAACCCTTGAATGAGTAGGTGTGTCCAAACGTTTGACTGGTACTGTATATGAATGTCACGCCCTGGCCATAGAGGTTTTTATTCTCTATTTTGGTTAGGCCAGGGTGTGACTAGGGTGGGCATTCTAGTTTCTTTATTTCTATGAGGATGTGGTTCGCAATCAGAGGCAGCTGTCTATCGTTGTCTCTGATTGGGGATCATATATAAGTTGTCCTTTTTCGTTTGGGTTTTGTGGGTAGTTATTTTCTGTTTAGTGTCTGCACCTGACAGGACTGTTTCGGTTTTCACTCTTTGTTATTTTGTTCGGGTTTTTTGAGTAATAAATGTATCATGAACGCTTACCACTCTGCGCTTTGGTCCACTCATTCCGACAAGAGCCGTGACAATGAATAACTTCCTGACCTGTATTGTCTGTCTTTACAATTTTTATTATTATTGTTTATTTTTTAGGTGGTTAGTTTATTTTTGTATTTTATTTTTTGCAATTAGTTTATTTTTGTTTTGCAATAGTAGCCTCCATGGAAATTCCCTTTACTTGTGCTTATTTTTTTAGCATTCTAGTAATAGACGCCCAATGAGCTTTTTGGTGGATTTTGGCACCCCCTTGGGTACTAAATCGGTAACACCGTATGTCCTGGGGTGAAAGAAGGACGGTATGACGATATGAAAATCTGGATACCTCCCAACCCTAGTCCAAGCCCTGACAAAATGAGGCTGTTCTGAGGGCAAAGGGGGGCAACTGAAGTTTAGGAGCATGTTCTTAATGTTTTGTACACTCAGTGCATTGTATCACTTCACCTTCGCTACACACGCATACAACACACACCAATTTATCATCTCTCACACACACGTACTGTACACACATACATGTGTGTCAGAAGGCTCTGACGGCGAGGGGTGTCCGTCATGATTTATTAACCTGGCTGCCATTTTGGAATGTTAGCAGTAAAGATGTATTGTTAATTAGGTGGAAGCTGTACTCTTGACCTGCTAGGTGTTTGTGAGTGTGTGTGTGTAGAGGTTTGGTGGTGGCAGCCAGAGATTGGATTTGTTTCTATTGCAGTGTTTTCCCCTTTGCTGGACGTGCCTTACATTTCAACAACACACACACACACACACACACACACACACACACACACACACACACACACACACACACACACACACACAATTGTGGTCTTGTACACACACTCCTACACGCGCACACACACGCACACACACACACACACACACACACACACACACACACACACACACACACACACACACACACACACAATTGTGGTCTTGTACACACACTCCTACACGCACACACACACGCACGCGCACACACACACACACACACACACACACACACACACACACACACACACACACACACACACACACACACACACACACACACACACACACACACACACACACACACACACACACACACACAACCTCTGATTCAGTACTGAGTGGATGGCTCAATGTCGCAGCCTTTACAAACAGTGGTTCGGAGAAGAGAAAACAAAACACAGGGTGCATTATGAGGTTTACCAAAAGTTTCATGATAAAGTTTGATTTGTTCAATTTTTTAAGGTCAATGTTGGAGATGCAATAATAATCAGGTAGAATTTCTGAATTTATCTTTCCAAGGATAGCCTGGTCTGTGTGCCCTTAGTCATGTCTAGTAGATAGCCTGGTCTGTGTGTCATTAGTCATGTCTAGTAGATAGCCTGGTCTGTGTGCCCTTAGTCATGTCTAGTAGATAGCCTGGTCTGTGTGTCCTTAGTCATGTCTAGTAGATAGCCTGGTCTGTGTGCCCTTAGTCATGTCTAGTAGATAGCCTGGTCTGTGTGCCCTTAGTCATGTCTAGTAGATAGCCTGGTCTGTGTGCCCTTAGTCATGTCTAGTAGATAGCCTAGTCTGTGTGTCATTAGTCATGTCTAGTAGATAGCCTGGTCTGTGTGCCCTTAGTCATGTCTAGTAGATAGCCTGGTCTGTGTGCCCTTAGTCATGTCTAGTAGATAGCCTGGTCTGTGTGTCATTAGTCATGTCTAGTAGATAGCCTGGTCTGTGTGCCCTTAGTCATGTCTAGTAGATAGCCTGGTCTGTGTGTCCTTAGTCATGTCTAGTAGATAGCCTGGTCTGTGTGCCCTTAGTCATGTCTAGTAGATAGCCTGGTCTGTGTGCCCTTAGTCATGTCTAGTAGATAGCCTGGTCTGTGTGCCCTTAGTCATGTCTAGTAGATAGCCTAGTCTGTGTGTCATTAGTCATGTCTAGTAGATAGCCTGGTCTGTGTGCCCTTAGTCATGTCTAGTAGATAGCCTGGTCTGTGTGCCCTTAGTCATGTCTAGTAGATAGCCTGGTCTGTGTGTCATTAGTCATGTCTAGTAGATAGCCTGGTCTGTGTGCCCTTAGTCATGTCTAGTAGATAGCCTGGTCTGTGTGTCCTTAGTCATGTCTAGTAGATAGCCTGGTCTGTGTGCCCTTAGTCATGTCTAGTAGATAGCCTGGTCTGTGTGTCCTTAGTCATGTCTAGTAGATAGCCTGGTCTGTGTGCCCTTAGTCATGTCTAGTAGATAGCCTGGTCTGTGTGCCCTTAGTCATGTCTAGTAGATAGGCTGGCCTGTGTGTCCTTAGTCATGTCTAGTAGATAGCCTGGTCTGTGTGTCCTTAGTCATGTCTAGTAGATAGCCTGGTCTGTGTGTCCTTAGTCATGTCTAGTAGATAGCCTGGTCTGTGTGTCCTTAGTCATGTCTAGTAGATAGCCTGGTCTGTGTGTCCTTAGTCATGTCTAGTAGATAGCCTGGTCTGTGTGTCCTTAGTCATGTCTAGTAGATATTCTTGTCTGTGTGTCCTTAGTCATGTCTAGTAGATAGCCTGGTCTGTGTGTCGTTAGTCATGTCTAGTAGATAGCCTGGTCTGTGTGTCCTTCGTCATGTCTAGTAGATAGCCTGGCCTGTGTGTCCTTAGTCATGTCCAGTAGATAGCCTGGTCTGTGTGTCCTTAGTCATGTCTAGTAGATAGCCTGGTCTGTGTGTCGTTAGTCATGTCTAGTAGATAGCCTGGCCTGTGTGTCCTTAGTCATGTCTAGTAGATAGCCTGGCCTGTGTGTCCTTAGTCATGTCCAGTAGATAGCCTGGTCTGTGTGTCCTTAGTCATGTCTAGTAGATAGCCTGGTCAGTGTGTCCTTAGTCATGTCCAGTAGATAGCCTGGTCTGTGTGTCCTTAGTCATGTCCAGTAGATAGCCTGGTCTGTGTGTCCTTAGTCATGTCTAGTAGATAGCCTGGTCTGTGTGTCGTTAGTCATGTCTAGTGTCCTTAGTCATGTCTAGTAGATAGCCTGGTCTGTGTGTCATTAGTCATGTCTAGTAGATAGCCTGGCCTGTGTGTCCTTAGTCATGTCTAGTAGATAGCCTGGCCTGTGTGTCCTTAGTCATGTCCAGTAGATAGCCTGGTCTGTGTGTCCTTAGTCATGTCTAGTAGATAGCCTGGTCTGTGTGTCCTTAGTCATGTCCAGTGGATAGCCTGGTCTGTGTGTCCTTAGTCATGTCCAGTAGATAGCCTGGTCTGTGTGTCCTTAGTCATGTCTAGTAGATAGCCTGGTCTGTGTGTCGTTAGTCATGTCTAGTAGATAGCCTGGCCTGTGTGTCCTTAGTCATGTCTAGTAGATAGCCTGGTCTGTGTGTCCTTAGTCATGTCTAGTAGATAGCCTGGTCTGTGTGCCCTTAGTCATGTCTAGTAGATAGCCTGGTCTGTGTGTCATTAGTCATGTCTAGTAGATAGCCTGGTCTGTGTGCCCTTAGTCATGTCTAGTAGATAGCCTGGTCTGTGTGTCCTTAGTCATGTCTAGTAGATAGCCTGGTCTGTGTGCCCTTAGTCATGTCTAGTAGATAGCCTGGTCTGTGTGCCCTTAGTCATGTCTAGTAGATAGCCTGGTCTGTGTGCCCTTAGTCATGTCTAGTAGATAGCCTAGTCTGTGTGTCATTAGTCATGTCTAGTAGATAGCCTGGTCTGTGTGTAATTAGTCATGTCTAGTAGATAGCCTGGTCTGTATGTCCTCTAGTAATGTCTAGTAGATAGCCTGGTCTGTGTGTCCTTAGCCATGTCTAGTAGATAGCCTGGTCTGTGTGTCCTTAGTCATGTCTAGTAGATAGCCTGGTCTGTGTGCCCTTAGTCATGTCTAGTAGATAGCCTGGTCTGTGTGTCCTTAGTCATGTCTAGTAGATAGCCTGGTCTGTGTGCCCTTAGTCATGTCTAGTAGATAGCCTGGTCTGTGTGCCCTTAGTCATGTCTAGTAGATAGGCTGGCCTGTGTGTCCTTAGTCATGTCTAGTAGATAGCCTGGTCTGTGTGTCCTTAGTCATGTCTAGTAGATAGCCTGGTCTGTGTGTCCTTAGTCATGTCTAGTAGATAGCCTGGTCTGTGTGTCCTTAGTCATGTCTAGTAGATAGCCTGGTCTGTGTGTCCTTAGTCATGTCTAGTAGATAGCCTGGTCTGTGTGTCCTTAGTCATGTCTAGTAGATATTCTTGTCTGTGTGTCCTTAGTCATGTCTAGTAGATAGCCTGGTCTGTGTGTCCTTAGTCATGTCCAGTAGATAGCCTGGTCTGTGTGTCCTTAGTCATGTCTAGTAGATAGCCTGGTCTGTGTGTCGTTAGTCATGTCTAGTAGATAGCCTGGCCTGTGTGTCCTTAGTCATGTCTAGTAGATAGCCTGGCCTGTGTGTCCTTAGTCATGTCCAGTAGATAGCCTGGTCTGTGTGTCCTTAGTCATGTCTAGTAGATAGCCTGGTCAGTGTGTCCTTAGTCATGTCCAGTAGATAGCCTGGTCTGTGTGTCCTTAGTCATGTCCAGTAGATAGCCTGGTCTGTGTGTCCTTAGTCATGTCTAGTAGATAGCCTGGTCTGTGTGTCGTTAGTCATGTCTAGTGTCCTTAGTCATGTCTAGTAGATAGCCTGGCCTGTGTGTCCTTAGTCATGTCTAGTAGATAGCCTGGCCTGTGTGTCCTTAGTCATGTCCAGTAGATAGCCTGGTCTGTGTGTCCTTAGTCATGTCTAGTAGATAGCCTGGTCTGTGTGTCCTTAGTCATGTCCAGTGGATAGCCTGGTCTGTGTGTCCTTAGTCATGTCCAGTAGATAGCCTGGTCTGTGTGTCCTTAGTCATGTCTAGTAGATAGCCTGGTCTGTGTGTCGTTAGTCATGTCTAGTAGATAGCCTGGCCTGTGTGTCCTTAGTCATGTCTAGTAGATAGCCTGGTCTGTGTGTCCTTAGTCATGTCTAGTAGATAGCCTGGTCTGTGTGTCCTTAGTCATGTCTAGTAGATAGCCTGGTCTGTGTGTCGTTAGTCATGTCTAGTAGATAGCCTGGCCTGTGTGTCCTTAGTCATGTCTAGTAGATAGCCTGGCCTGTGTGTCCTTAGTCATGTCTAGTAGATAGCCTGGCCTGTGTGTCCTTAGTCATGTCTAGTAGATAGCCTGGCCTGTGTGTCCTTAGTCATGTCTAGTAGATAGCCTGGTCTGTGTGTCCTTAGTCATGCCTAGTAGATAGCCTGGTCTGTGTGTCCTTAGTCATGTCTAGTAGATAGCCTGGTCTGTGTGTAATTAGTCATGTCTAGTAGATAGCCTGGTCTGTATGTCCTCTAGTAATGTCTAGTAGATAGCCTGGTCTGTGTGTCCTTAGCCATGTCTAGTAGATAGCCTGGTCTGTGTGTCCTTAGTCATGTCTAGTAGATAGCCTGGTCTGTGTGTCCTTAGTCATGTCTAGTAGATAGCCTGGTCTGTGTGTCGTTAGTCATGTCTAGTAGATAGCCTGGTCTGTGTGTCCTTAGTCATGTCTAGTAGATAGCCTGGTCTGTGTGTCCTTAGTCATGTCTAGTAGATAGCCTGGTCTGTGTGTCCTTAGTCATGTCTAGTAGATAGCCTGGTCTGTGTGTCGTTAGTCATGTCTAGTAGATAGCCTGGTCTGTGTGTCGTTAGTCATGTCTAGTAGATAGCCCTTTAAAGAGGTGCCTGTAAGAAAATGATTTGAATTATCCCGCTCTCCTAAATTCAAGGCTGTCTATTGGTATTACATGCATTACAGTGTACTGATTGCATGGGGCCGTAAAGCCAGAACTACTGCAGATAAGGGTATCACAGTCCACTCGGTACAGCTTGGTGTTTACACAGTCTGTCTTCACTGTCTTTCTTTGTCTGTTTGTCTGCATTTCTCTCTCTGGCTCTGTCTCTCTCAATTCAATTCAATTCAATTCAAAGGGCTTTATTGGCATGGGAAACATATGTTTACATTGATAAATTAAGTGGAATAGATAACAAACAAAAGTGAAGTAAACAGTAAAAAATTAACAGTAAACATTACACTCACAAAAGTTCCAAAAGAATAAAGACATTTTGCATGTTATATTATGTCTGTATACAGGGTTGTAATGATGTGGAAATACTTAAGGTACAAAAGGGAAAATAAATAAGCATAAACATTGGTTGTATTTACAATGGTGTTTGTTCTTCACTGGTTGACCTTTTCTTGTGGCAACAGGTCACAAATCTTGCTGCTGTGATGCACAATGTGGTATTTCACCCAGTAGATATGGGAGTTTATCAACACGTAATTTCTTTTCGAATTCTTTGTGGGTCTGTGTAATCTGAGGAAATATGTGTCTCTAATATGGTCATACATTGGGCAGGAGGTTAGGAAGTGCAGCTCAGTTTCCACCTCATTTTGTGGGCAGCGTGCACATAGCCTGTCTTCTCTTGAGAGTCAGGGCTGCCTACGGCGTCCTCTCTCAATAGCATGGCTATGCTCACTGAGTCTGTGCATAGTCAAAGCTTTCCTTAAGTTTGGGTCAGTCACAGTGGTCAGGTATTCTGCCATTGTGTACTCTCTGTTTAGGGCCAAATAGCATTACAGTTTGCTCAGTTTTTTGGTCAATTATTTCCAATGTGCCAAGTAATTCTCTTTTTGTTTTCTCATGATTTGGTTGGGTATAATTGGTTGGATCTCTCTCTCTCTCTCAATTCAAAGGGCTTTATTGGCATGGGAAACATTTGTTTACATTGCCAAAGCAAGTGAAATAGATAATAAACAAAAGTGAAATAAACAATATAAAATGAACAGTAAACATTACTCTCTCTTTCTCTCTCTCTCTCTCTCTCGCTCTCTCTCTCTCATGACTGTTTCTTTCTCCCCTTTGTGTTTTGTCTACTAACATCTTGTTCCTGCACACCCCTGAGGGAAGGTCGGGACGATGAGTTTTCCTTGGCCCAGAGAAAATGTCGGCTCGTCTGGCCACTTCATAAATAAAAGATCCCTCACGTAACAGCCTTGGGAAAAAGGAGCCCCTTTTCTCTCACCCTAAACGGTTTGTCAGACCTCAGCCACCACCCCTCCCTTCCCTTTTCCACCTCCTCCTCTAACCTCCATCCCATCCACCCTTCTCACATTCCCTGACACCCCTCCCTCCCAGTTTCTATACTGGGGGCTCCTGGGATGGCCCAGAGCGACACTGTTAAGCGGCGTTCCATAGAAAGACAAACTCCACAACCTCTAACAGCCCGGGAGCCTCCAGACTATCAATCAAATGTATTTATAAAGCCCTTTTCAGCTGATGTCACAAAGTGCTGTACAGAAACCCAGCCTAAAACCCCCAAACAGCAAGCAATGCAGATGTAGAAACACGGTGGCTAGGAAAAACTCCCTAGATAGTCCAAAACCTAGGAAGAAACCTAGAGAGGAAGGTTATGAGGGGTGGCCAGTCCTCTTCTGGCTGTGCAGGGTGGAGATTATAACAGAACATGGCCAAGATGGGGGGTGGGGGGGGGGGGGGGGGGGGGGGGGGGGGCTGGATCTGAGGTAGGGATCTGAGGTAGGGAACAGGATCAGAGTTAGGGAGCAGGATCAGAGGTAGGGAGCAGGATCAGAGGTAGGGAGCAGGATCAGAGGTAGGGAGCAGGATCAGAGGTAGGGAGCAGGATCAGAGATAGGGAGCAGGATCTGAGGTAGGGAGCAGGGTCTGGGGTAGGGAGCAGGATCTGAGGTAGGGAGCAGGGTCTGAGGTAGGGAGCAGGATCTGAGGTAGGGAGCAGGGTCTGAGGTAGGGAGCAGGATCTGAGGTAGGGGCAGGTGGGAGGGACCTGGCAGCAGAGACCATGGACTCGGGTGGTTTGGTCTATGATTGAGGCTCCCTCTCAGTCTCACGTTTGACTAACACACAGCTCCTGGGGACAGGTGGTGACCCAGTCAGCATACACACACACCAGAACCACAGGGTTCTCATTTAGCTGCAGAAGGGTTTCAGTTCATCTCCTGGTGTGTGGAGTAGGAAAAGCAGAACAGTCTGACTCAGAACACACATTTAACACTTTGAGCCTTTCTATCCTACATCTGTCTCTTCTTTTGGCTTCTGTCTTCTGTGCTAGCAGAGTTAAATGGGCTTCCTCCGCTCACTCTTGTCTTACGCAACTATCTTCTGCTTCTCTGCAATAAACCTTCTAGTCTCCTCTCAGCTCTTCTCTCTCGCTCTCACAAACACACTCTCTCCCTCTCTCTCTCCTTTTGTTTCTCTCTCTCTCTCTTGCTCGCTCACTCACACTCTCTCGCTCTCTCCTCTCTCTCATACTTGCTCTCTCTCACTCTGTCTCTGTCTCTCTGTCTCTCTCAGAAACCCT
This sequence comes from Salvelinus fontinalis, assembly GCF_029448725.1. NCBI lineage: Eukaryota > Metazoa > Chordata > Actinopteri > Salmoniformes > Salmonidae > Salvelinus > Salvelinus fontinalis. The sequence goes on along the minus strand of NC_074697.1, from coordinate 19,236,396 downwards.
TGACTCTGCAGAGAGACGGTGAGGTATCATCCAGCCATCTCCCAGCCTAGCTTTAGGGGGATACCAGTAGCACTGTGCTGAATAGAAACCCATGTGTGAATTTGCATGGCCATACAGTAGCTATAGAACTAGCTACATGTTAACCTTGCATTAGCCAATATTGGGATGTGCTATATTATGAATATCTATGAGCATGTTCATAGATATGTGTGGAAATGAATATGTATGAATGGAAATGGGTTGGAGTAATACTACATTGAACTGGCTCTCTGGTTGTTCAAACCTCCACATGGCCAGAGACAGGTAGTCCTAATGACTAGTCTATCCTTTCCTCACCTGCCTCAGTGTCAACTGTGAGTGTGTGAGTGAGTGTGGCGGGCGAGAGGTATCCTACTTGTCTCATAAAAGGCCATGGTGTGTCGGAGTCTGTGCCCCTGCTCTTCCTGCAGGTGAAAAGCACTCTCTCCCCTGCGTGCGCTGACGTGTAACAGCAGTTGTCCTTGGGTCTCAAGTATCATCTTTCTTCCCTTCCCTTTCCCATCGCACACAAAATCTTTTTTTATGGACTAAATGTAAGCGACACCCGATCTCTGAGAGCAGGAGATACGGCTGCTCACTGTAAGTAGTGTACCTCTGTGCGGTAGAAAACAGGTGATCCATAATCCGTTATCACACTGATGGAGAACCAACAACCCCCACCTCTCTCTCTGCATTATAAGACACTGTTACTGCAGCTTCTCTCAGAGCATAGATATATATGTATATATATATAGAGAGAGAGAGAGAGAATGAGAGAGTGTGTGAGAGTGTGAGAGAGAGTGTGTGAGAGAGAGAGAGTGTGAGAGAGAGTGTGAGAGAGAGTGTGAGAGTGTGAGAAAGAGAGAGTGTGAGAGAGAGTGTGAGAGAGAGGGAGTGTGCGAGAGAGACTGTGAGAGGGAGTGTGAGAGAGAGTGTGAGAGAGGGTGTGAGAGAGAGAGAGTGTGAGAGAGTGTGTGAGAGAGAGGGAGTGTGAGAGAGAGACTGTGAGAGGGAGTGTGAGAGAGAGTGTGAGAGAGAGGGAGTGTGAGAGTGTGAGAAAGAGAGAGTGTGAGAGAGAGTGTGAGAGAGAGAGAGTGTGAGAGAGAGTGTGAGAGAGAGGGAGTGTGAGAGAGACTGTGAGAGGGAGTGTGAGAGAGAGTGTGAGAGAGAGGGAGTGTGAGAGAGAGAGAGTGTGAGTGTGAGAGAGAGTGTGAGAGAGAGGGAGTGTGAGAGAGACTGTGAGAGGGAGTGTGAGACAGAGTGTGAGAGAGAGTGTGAGAGAGAGAGTGTGAGAGAGAGTGTGAGAGAGAGGGAGTGTGAGAGAGAGTGTGAGAGGGAGTGTGAGAGAGGGTGTGAGAGAGAGAGTGTGAGAGGGTGTGAGAGTGAGAGAATCACTGTATCAGTCACAGCACAACAGGTTATTTCCTCTACTAATGCTGTAGTCCATGGTCAATGCTCTTCCATATTGTGTTACTTCTTGGTTTGTTGGTCCTTACTTTCTGACAGATCAAGAGTCTCATTGGGCCAGACTCTTCCAGTGATGAATAGGGTTAGTAGCTGAGTGTGAAACCAGGTACTAGGGTAACATTTAGGTAATGGGAGAGGGTCATTTTCAGTGTTAAAACAGC
>NC_074697.1:19230218-19234250 GCF_029448725.1 Salvelinus fontinalis | reverse complement strand
TTCATTTCTAAGTGACCCCAAACTTTTCAACGGTAGTGTATATAGAATGTAAATACTATATGGAATGGTAAATTGAATATGCAGGTCTGAGTTTGACACAGAGGCTGGTTCCGCATGTTAAGTAGATCCAACAGTAAAGTGGGTGGGACTGGTGTTGAATCCCAGTTACCAATCATATGGTGCCTGTGTGTTGTCTTGGCCAATAGTCAATGTTTTCTAAGCCAGTGGGCTGGTTGCATTTCCACAATTAAAAGCACAAAAGGAGAATTCTTTCACTAAGGGAACCGCATGCTCTCACACTCACACCCAACAAATCAGCGCGGCCCCTCCACACACACAGACACACACAGACACACACTGTTCTTACTCTGTACTGGGAGGGAGTATGGAACCATAGCCCTTCAATATGGAACCCTAGCCCCTCATTCTCTTTCTCCCCCCTCTCTCCTCTCTCCCCCTCCCATCCCTGAGCATAACTGTTCCCCCTCTCTCCCCCTCTCTCCCCCTCCCATCCCTGAGCAGAACTGTTCCCCCTCTCTCCCCCTCTCTCCCCCTCCCATCCCTGAGCATAACTGTTCCCCCTCTCTCCCCCTCTCTCCCCCTCCCATCCCTGACCCAGAACTGTTCCCCCTCTCTCCCCCTCTCTCCCCCTCCCATCCCTGAGCATAACTGTTCCCCCTCTCTCCCCCTCTCTCCCCCGCCCATCCCTGACAGAACTGTTCCCCCTCTCTCCCCCTCTCTCCCCCTCCCATCCCTGAGCAGAACTGTTCCCCCTCTCTCCCCCTCTCTCCCCCCTCCATCCCCTGAGCATAACTGTTCCCCCTCTCTCCCCCTCTCTCCCCCTCCCATCCTGAGCAGAACTGTTCCCCCTCTCTCCCCCTCTCTCCCCCCCCATCCCTGAGCAGAACTGTTCCCCCTCTCTACCCCTCTGTCCCCCTCTCTCCCCCTCCCATCCCTGAGCAGAACTGTTCCCCCCTCTCTCCCCCCCATCCCTGAGCAGAATGTTCCCCTCTTTCCCCCTCTCCCCCCTCTCTCCCCCTCCCATCCCTGAGCAGAACTCTTCCCCCTCTCTCTTCCATTCTTCTCCCTTCCTCACCTCTCTCCCCCTCTCTCCCCCTCCCACCTCTGAGCTGAACTGTTCCTTCTAATTCCCTCCCGCTCTCTCCTTCCCTCTCCCTCTCTCATATCCCCCCACCCCTCCCATCCTTCCCTCTCTCTCTGTCTCCCTGCTCTAGCCCTGAGTTCTGTAGCACTGCCAGTCTCAGCATTGTTCACATCTCTTCTGTTCTCCCCCTCCTCTCTCTCTGCCACTCTCCCTCAATCTCTTGCTATTGCAAACACTCCCCTCATCTCACCCCTACCTTCCCTCCTCCCTGGCTCCCTCGTTTCCTCTCCTCTGCTCTCTTATCTGAGAGAGAGATTGGCTGTGTTCTCTCTCTCTGTTCTCTCTCCAGGCACATCACTGCAGGGCCAAATTAAAAGACTTGACACAAACCCAGTGAAGTGTTACTACTGCTACTTCTACCTGCTAGCTTCTACCTTCTACCTGCTAGCTGCTACCTGCTACCTGCTAGCTGCTACCTGCTACCTGCTACCTGCTACCTGCTACCTACCCTATGCTACCTTCTACCTGCTACCTTCTACCTGCTAGCTGCTACCTGCTAGCTGCTACCTGCCACCTTCTACCTTCTACCTGCTACCTTCTACCTGCTACTGCTACTTCTACTGCTACTACTGCTACTGCTACTTCCCCTACTGCTACTTCTATTGCTACTTCCCCTACTCCTACTGCTACTTCCCCTACTGCTACTTCTACTGCTACTGTTACTGCTGCTGCTGCTGCTACTGTCACTACTGCTACTGCCCCTACTGCTACTGCTACTGCTACTTCCCCTACTGCTACTTCTACTGCTACTGCTACTGCTACTGCTACTTCTACTTCTACTGCTACTGTCCCTACTGCTACTGCTACTTCCCCTACTGCTACTTCTACTGCTACTGCTGCTGCTACTGCCCCTACTGCTACTGCTACTCCCCTTACTGCTACTGCTACTTCTACTGCTACTTTTACTGATGCTACTGCTACTCCCCTTACTGCTACTGCTACTGCTACTTCTACTGCTGCTGCTACTGCTCCTACTGCTACTGCTACTTCTACTGCTGCTGCTACTGCTCCTACTGCTACTGCTACTTCTACTGCTGCTGCTACTGCCCCTACTGCTACTTCTACTTCCCCTACTGCCACTGCTACTCCCCTTACTGCTACTCTCCCTACTGCTGCTGCTACTGGTACTTCTACTGCTGCTGCTACTTCCCCTACTGCTACTGCTACTCTCCCTACTGCTGCCCCTACTGCCACTGCTACTCCCCTTACTGCTACTCTCCCTACTGCTGCTGCTACTGCTACTTCTACTGCTACTGCTACCTCCCCTACTGCTGCTGCTACTCTCCCTACTGCTGCTGCTACTGCCCCTACTTCTACTCCCCTTACTGCTACTGCTACTGCCCCTACTGCTACTGATACTTCTACTGCTACTGCTACTTCTACTGCTACTGCTACCGCCCATACTTCTACTGCCCCTACTGCTACTGCCCCAACTGCTACTGCTACTTCCCCTACTGCCACTGCTACTCCCCTTACTGCTACTCTCCCTACTGCTGCTGCTACTGCCCCTACTACCACTGCTACTCCCCTTACTGCTACTCTCCCTACTGCTGCTGCTACTGCTACTTCTACTGCTGATGCTACTTCCCCTACTGCTACTGCTACTCTCCCTACTGCTGCTGCTACTGCCCCTACTGCTACTCCCCTTACTGCTACTGCTACTGCCCCTACTGCTACTGCTACTGCTACTTCTACTTCCCCTACTGCCACTGCTACTCCCCTTACTGCTACTCTCCCTACTGCTGCTGCTACTGGTACTTCTACTGCTGCTGCTACTTCCCCTACTGCTACTGCTACTCTCCCTACTGCTGCCCCTACTGCCACTGCTACTCCCCTTACTGCTACTCTCCCTACTGCTGCTGCTACAGCTACTTCTACTGCTACTGCTACCTCCCCTACTGCTGCTGCTACTCTCCCTACTGCTGCTGCTACTGCCCCTACTTCTACTCCCCTTACTGCTACTGCTACTGCCCCTACTGCTACTGATACTTCTACTGCTACTGCTACTTCTACTGCTACTGCTACCGCCCATACTTCTACTGCCCCTACTGCTACTGCCCCAACTGCTACTGCTACTTCCCCTACTGCCACTGCTACTCCCCTTACTGCTACTCTCCCTACTGCTGCTGCTACTGCCCCTACTACCACTGCTACTCCCCTTACTGCTACTCTCCCTACTGCTGCTGCTACTGCTACTTCTACTGCTGATGCTACTTCCCCTACTGCTACTGCTACTCTCCCTACTGCTGCTGCTACTGCCCCTACTGCTACTCCCCTTACTGCTACTGCTACTGCCCCTACTGCTACTGCTACTGCTACTTCTACTTCCCCTACTGCCACTGCTACTCCCCTTACTGCTACTCTCCCTACTGCTGCTGCTACTGGTACTTCTACTGCTGCTGCTACTTCCCCTACTGCTACTGCTACTCTCCCTACTGCTGCCCCTACTGCCACTGCTACTCCCCTTACTGCTACTCTCCCTACTGCTGCTGCTACAGCTACTTCTACTGCTACTGCTACCTCCCCTACTGCTGCTGCTACTCTCCCTACTGCTGCTGCTACTGCCCCTACTTCTACTCCCCTTACTGCTACTGCTACTGCCCCTACTGCTACTGATACTTCTACTGCTACTGCTACTTCTACTGCTACTGCTACCGCCCATACTTCTACTGCCCCTACTGCTACTGCCCCAACTGCTACTGCTACTTCCCCTACTGCCACTGCTACTCCCCTTACTGCTACTCTCCCTACTGCTGCTGCTACTGCCCCTACTACCACTGCTACTCCCCTTACTGCTACTCTCCCTACTGCTGCTGCTACTGCTACTTCTACTGCTGATGCTACTTCCCCTACTGCTACTGCTACTC
>NC_074697.1:19185218-19222718 GCF_029448725.1 Salvelinus fontinalis | reverse complement strand
TGTGTGCATATTTAGGAGAGATTTCCAGCAGGTGTGTGTGTGTGTGTGTGTGTGTGTGTGTGTGTGTGTGTGTGCGTGCGTGCGTGCGTGCGTGCGTGTGTGTGTGTGTGTGTGTGCTTGTTTGATTTTTTTATGTAATAGTTACCGTCAGATGCAGGACAGGTGTGTGTATGTAGCAGCATAAAGCTCAGTTTCCACTGTCACTTAAAATTAGGGCCAAATTCGAGCTGTTTTGAGGGAAACTTGGGCCACCGCAGCCCAGTTTCACAACTGGTGCAAGCTTGATTAGAATGGAGGCTGGTGACGCCGTTACTATGCAACCATCAGCTGGTCACTGCTGGATGCTGACACAACATTTAGCTAGCTCGTCTGGGCTTGTTGCTGGTAGCTAGCACATGTACAAGCAGTAGTCAGTCATGACACAAATTACCACCATAGCTGATCCTTGCACTGCAAAATTAACTTTTATGAGAACAGTCAGCCCTCGATTGCTAGCTACATAACGTTAGCTAGAAAATCATAGTTGAAACAAGCTAGCTAGCTAATGTGAGCTAATGTGAGCTAATTTTAGCTGGCCAGGTCGTATTGAAAGATAGCTATCTAGCTAGCTACATCATATCAAACATGTCATCTGGTTTGCTTGATTAGCTAGCTATCTAATTGCCAATGCCATGGCAAGCAAGGTAGGCATTAAACTAGCTAGCAAGCCGGTTATGCAAGCGACAACGCTAACCCTTTATCTAGCTAGCTAATTAGGAGTATGGGGTAACGTAAGTGAAAACAGTCAAGCCGATCGTAGAACGATATAAACACAAACAGTCAAGCGGATCGTAGAACGGTTTTAACACAAACAGTCAAGCGGATCCTAGAACGGTCAAAACACAATCTCCTATTATAGCATTATGAAGCTCTCTCTCTCTCTCTCTCTCTCTCTCTCTCTCTCTCTCTCTCTCTCTCTCTCTCTCTCTCTCTCTCTCTCTCTCTCTCTCTCTCTTTCTCTCTCTCTCTTTCTCTCTCGCTCTCTGTCTGTCACCGTATCTATTACAGGCCCCTCTTCTTCTCTCTCTCTCTGTCTCTCTCTCTCTCTCTCTTCCCACGCTCCATGTCTCTGCCTCCCGTCCCTTTCACATTCTATTTCAGTCTTTAAATTCTCTGTGCCTCTCTCTCTCTCTCTCTCTCTCTCTCTCTCTCTCTCTCTCTCTCTCTCTCTCTCTCTCTCTCTCTCTCTCTCTCTCTCTCTCTCTCTCTCTCTCTCTCGCTCTCTCTCTCTCCCTGGTCTTCACCCCCTCTTTCTCCCAGTCTCTGCATCTCAGAGTGAAGGTAGGTTTGAACTGACAGTTCATCATGCAGTAGCCTCTTTATCCTTGGGGATGTTCACCAATCTTTTCTGGGCTGTGCTGTAATAAAGGCATACCAACCAGCCTACAAAACACCCAAACACACAGACCCCTTGAATTCTTCCACATTTGTTACGTTGCAGCCTTATTCTAAAATTGGTTCAAAACATTTTTTTCCCTCATCAGTCTATACACAATACCCCATAATGACAAATTGAAAATGTATTAACATTTACTGATGTTTATTAAAAATAAAAAGAGAAATACCGTATTGACATAAGTATTCAGACCCTTTGCCATGAGAATCGAAATTGACCTCCGGTGCGTCCTGTTCCCATTGATCATCCTTGAGATGTTTCTACAACTTGATTGGATTCCACCTGTGTTAAATACAATTGATTGGACACGATTTGGAAAGGCACACACCTGTCTATATAAGGTCCCACAATTGACAGTGCGTGTCAGAGCAAAAACCAAGTCATGAGGTCGAAGGAGCTCCGAGACAGGATTGTGTTGAGGCACAGATCTGGGGAAGTGCCTTCATGGTAGAGTGGCCAGACAGAACCCACTCCTCAGTAAAAGGCACATGACAGCCCACATGGAGTTTGCCAAAAGGCACCTAAATGATTCTCAGACCACGAGAAAGAAGATTCTTTCTCACACACACACACACACAGACACACACACAGTCTTTTGTGGATTGTCATCTTTGTTCCCTAAATGGCTGATGGGTCTTATTTAAATATAGGGTTTGGATGGTGGTTTTCATTGTTTTAGCTGAGGGGTTTGGCAACTGTTAAAAAGCAGATGTTTTTGTAGGTCAGAGGATTGTCGACAGACTCATAGTGCTGAGAGTGTTTTGAAAGAAAGAGAGAGTGTGTGTGTGTGTTTTTGGTGTGTGTGTGTGTGTGTTTTGGTGTGTGTGACAGTTCTCTTTCCCCAGCATGTTATTATAAGTTCTCTCGGACATGTGAACTCCTCCCGTCCACCCTGCAGTCACCGAGGTGGAAAACGTAGCGTCATCATAACCCCAGCTGCGGTTGCGCTCCTATCTCCACCAACATGGCATTTACCGGATCAGGGTTTCTCCCAGTACCCCGGATTGGAGCATATTTGTGGCCACTTATTTCAGAATAGCTCCCTCTTGTTCTGACAGAAACTAAGCACAACAGCAGGCCTATTTGACTCCCAGCTTGAGCCATATCTGGCCTGTTGTTTTTGACAGATATATCACCTATTCTCTTGTAGTTCAGGAACAGTATTACGACAGAGGGATCTGTTTTTAGATTCAGCTTCCCTGCAGTTTAATAGTGGTATGTTTTTTTGGTGTGTTTTGGTGATGCTGCTCTCCTCCTTCCACTAGCCATGCAATTATTTTGTTCCTTCCTTCTTGAACCAACCTCCTGGTTTTTCAAAAACGTTCAATTGAGTGTCAGTGTCCATAGAGTCCTCACACAATGATGTCATACCTCCTAAGGTTGCCTGGTTACCATGCATTCCTGTCATCTCCCTCTCCATCCAATCAATCTTTGCAATCAAATAGAAAATTAGTAGCCTGTTAGGCCTAGAGGTCAAAGGTCAAGTTGTGGGATATGTGGCATGTATTTTGTGGTTGTAAATCCTTTCCTCCTTTGCCACAATCTCCCCTCTGCCACCGTGGCTAACATCTCTCTCCTTTCTTTTGTTGCAGGATGGAAGAGTGATGATGGGATGGATGTGAATATGGGCCAGTGGGCCTACACAGGCATGCGTGCCCCTCTCTTCTGCCTGGCCCTGTTGCTGCTGCTGCTATCCCAGCCTGCTCCCTGCTCCTGCCAGGACACCCATGGTTCTCCCCAGGGCCCCGCCAACGGCCCTCCATTTCTCTTCACGCAGTCCGTCTATCATGCCACTGTCTACGAGAACTCGGCAGCGCGAACATACGCCAACAGTAAAGTTAAAATGGGAATCCACCTGGCCCAGCGCTCCTGGGACATCCGCTACAGGATCACCTCCGGGGATGAAGAAGGCTTCTTTAAAGCAGAGGAGTACGTACTGGGAGATTTCTGCTTCTTACGCATAAGGACTAAAGGCGGCAATGCAGCCATCTTGAATCGAGAAATCCAGGACAGCTACTTACTGACAGTGAAAGCCTCCGTCAAAGGGGAGGTTCTGGAGACCTGGACCAAAGTGACTGTCCAGGTCCTGGACATGAATGACCTCCGACCTCTATTCTCACCCACCACATACTCAGTCACCATCGCAGAAAGCACCCCCCTCAGGACTAGCATAGCACAAGTTACAGCCACTGACGCGGACGTCGGCTCTAACGGGGAATTTTACTACTTCTTTAAGGAGAAAATGGAGCTGTTCGCCGTGCACCCAACTAGCGGTGTGGTCTCCCTCAGCGGGAAACTGAACATTGAGGAGCAGAACCGATACGACCTAGAAATCCAGGCGGTGGACCGCGGGATGAAGTTGTATGGAAATAACGGTGTGAGCAGTACGGCCAAGCTCTTTGTGCATGTAGAGCGTGTCAACGAGCATCTGCCAGTCATGAATGTGGTCACCCATGTCCCCTCGTGGTTAGACAAGGATCCTGTGTATGCAGTGGTCACTGTGGAAGACCTGGACGAGGGGTTAAATGGAGAGATTGAGTCCTTGTCTATAGTGGCCGGAGACCCTATGGAGCAGTTCACTCTGGAGAGGTCAGAGGGCAATGAGTTTGCTATCAAGGCGTCTGACCAAGTTGACTGGGAGAACTTCCCTTATGGATATAACCTCACACTTCAGGCTAAGGACAAGGGTGCCCCGCAAAAGTTTTCTTCGGTCAGGGTTGTGCACATCATGGTGAAGAAACTACATGCTGTGGAAGTGAAATTCGAACAGGAGTCATACGAAATGAGTCTCAGTGAAATCTCACCCCCAGGCACGATCGTAAAGGTGGTGAACATCACCCCTAAGCTGGACCATGCGGAATATATTCTGACCCCCTCGGCAGACTCCTCCTACTTCCGGATGAACACCCTAACGGGCGTGATCTCAACTACTCGCTGGTTTACGGAGTGCACCAAGGACATATTTGACCTGGAAGTGGTGGAGGTGGACAGCGAGCTGAGGGTCAAAGTTTGGGTCTCCATTGAGGACGCCAACGACAACACCCCAACATTCACTCAGCTTTCGTATGAGGTGTTCGTCAATGAGAGCATTCCCGTGGGATGGACCGTGCTGACGGTGTCCGCTGTGGATGGTGATAGCGGGGAGAATGGATACATAACATACAGCATAGCCAGCCTTCAGCCCCTGCCCTTCAAAATCAACCAGTTCTCTGGCATCCTCACCACCACACAGGAGCTGGACTTTGAGTCCTCGTCTGAGAGCTACGTGTTTGTGGTCAGGGCTTCTGACTGGGGTTCCCCCTACAGACGAGAGAGTGAAGTCAACGTAACTGTCCATCTGGAGAATGTGAACGACAACCAACCCTTATTCGAGAAGGTGGCGTGCCAGGGACTAGTCTCTCGGGACTTCCCCATCAATGAGGTAATCACCACCATGTCTGCCATCGACATAGACGAGCTGGAGCTGGTGAAGTACAAGATCCTGGAAGGGAATGAGAGGGGCTTCTTTGACTTGAACCCTGACTCAGGGGTCCTAACCCTACGGAGGTCCCTCTCCACTGCCAGTCCAAAAAATGGAATCTTCAGTTTGAAAATAACCGCCACAGATGGAGAGAACTTCTCCGACCCGATGTTCGTGAACATTTCTATAGTTCATGGGAAATCTTTCCCCAAGAGCTTCAACTGTAGGGAGACCAGAGTCGCCCAAAAGTTAGCTGAGAAATTACTAAATAAGTCCAAAGCTAGAACCAAGCCCAAGATCGAGGAAGGATTCATTGACCTTTTCTCCGTCAACAGACAGACACCTCAGTTTGATAAGGCCTTTCCCACAGACATATCAGTGCACGAAGACCTAAAGGTCGGGTCCAGTGTCTTCAAGGTTACTGCCTATGACGGCGACACAGGTTTTAACGGTCAGATTTTGTACGCCATCTCAGATGGAAACACAGACAGCTGTTTCACCATCGACATGGAGAGTGGGCTGATCAGCGTCTTCCTGCCCATGGACAGAGAGAAAAGAGACAGATACCTCCTCAACATCACTATCTACGACCTGGGCCTGCCACAGAAAACCGCTTGGCGTCTGCTCACCGTCTACGTAGAAGATGCCAATGATAATGCACCTCAGTTCCTGCAGGAGGGAGGCTATAGAACCTTCATTCCCGAAAACACAGCCATCGGCACCGATGTCATTCAGGTTGAGGCCACTGATAAAGACCTGGGGCCTAATGGAGAGATTGTCTACTCCGTCCTGACCAGCACCACCCAGTTTGGCATCAACAGCTCCAACGGGATTGTGTACGTTGCCGGCCAGCTGGACAGGGAGTTCGTCTCCACCTTCAACTTGAAGATCGAGGCTCGTGACCGTGCAGAGAAAGGGAACCAGAAGTTTTCAGTCACCACTCTGAAGATCTCTCTAGACGACGTTAACGACTGCCCCCCAGCATTCATCCCCAGTGTCTACAACACCCGGGCCCTGGAGGATCTGCCAGTGGGTACCGTGGTGGCCTGGCTCGAGACCCAGGACCCCGACCTTGGCCTGGGCGGCCAGGTTAGATACTCCCTGGCCAACGACTACAACGGGAAGTTTGAGGTGGACAAGGCCAGTGGGGCCATCCGTCTGACCAAGGAGCTGGACTACGAGACGCAACAGTTCTACAACCTCACGGTGAGAGCCAAGGATAAAGGGAGACCTGTCTCTCTCCTGTCTGTCACCTTCGTGGAACTAGAGGTGGTAGATGTTAACGAGAACCTCTACACTCCCTACTTCTCCCACTTCGCCCTTACGGGATCGGTGAAGGAGAGCGCCCGCATCGGGACCACCGTCCTCCAAGTCACGGCCCGGGATGACGATGATGGTAGAGATGGGGAAATCCAGTACTCTATCCGGGACGGGAGTGGACTGGGACGATTCGCAATCGACGAAGAGACGGGTAAGTGCAGATTGCCTTAAAAAAACCTGCTGTTGCATGTAATATCACAGTTTAGATTAGTCTTGGTAGTTGGTTTATTCTCTGGATTTATAGGCATTAACAATTGAACATAATACAGTTTACAACTCTGCGTTGTGTAGATATGTTAGATTTAATGTTGTGGTGCTAGAGCTACAATATCCCGTTTGACTGACTAATGCTGTGTGAGAGCCATGTGTGTTTAATGATGCTGGACCTTATAAATCCCATCTCGGCTGTGTGTGTGCGAGATGGAGAGAGAGACATGCTCCGGAGGCCAGTCCAGAGGCTGACAAAGAATCTAATTGTGGAGCGGCTGCCGCGTTTTGGGCTGAGGTGTTCTTAAGAAGGTTTGGAGCTGTGATTTATAAGTTCCAGTCTGGGAGATTGAATTACCACACTGATCTCTTTATTTACATTTAGTGCAGTTATGTCATTTTCGCCTGACCCAGACGTTTGGCTTCTCTCTGCCTTCTCCACCTAAACCGCCTGCCCCTCCTCTTCTACTCGTCTCCAACTCTGGGCTGGAGCTCCGCCAGACCGTCCGGGGAAGCTTGACAGGCCCTTTGTGACATTCTGCTCCGAGGTATTCTAGGATTTTCCTGATTCTATTTATTTAAAGGCGGTTCGTGCCCGGCCGTGCGATCTGTCCTCTAGGAAGACGAGGAGGGGCAGAGTAGACCGGTTTATTTCCTATCTGAAGGGAGAGGAGGCGGCGGAGTGCCAAGAGGGAAGATTAGGGTTATTATGACCTTGGCCCACGGTGTGTGTTCTACTTCGTGTCCCTCCGCCCCACACACACACTATATAAATCCTACATGAATTATGGCCCAAGAGCAGTTTCCACTTAAAATGGGAAGGGCTTGGAGGAGAGGGAACAGGGGAGAAGAGAGGGGGAGCAGGGGGATAAGAGAGGGGGAGAAGTGGGAGAAGAAGCAGGAGATAGATTTTAAACAGCATCACCTCCGTGTCTGACGGAACGGTAAATTATCTTGATGGTTTCAAATTGCCTTTAGATCCCCAGCAAATGGCGCTCCGGGCCCAAGTAATCCTTCATCACACTCTAGGATCGTGTTGTGGAATGAGAATAAGAAAACAGGAGAGAGAGAGAGACACTCCAACCGACTCCTCCTTTAGTATTTCATGCAATTTAGCTGGAAACTGAAAAAGCCCAAAAGTGGTCCTCAAGCTCATTCGGAGTCTATAGCTAAGGCCTAGTTGTCTTTTAAATGTTACATTTTGGTTTTAGGGAGGAGTAGCCTAGCTCAGCATGTTTAGCAGTCTGACTCTTTTCTTGTCCTTCAGAGAAAAACGCATAAACTCATCCATTAACTTCTACTTGGTCACAATCCCGGATCCGGGAGCACCCCCATCAGTAAAAAAGCTGACTAGCATAGCCTAGCATAGCGTCACAAGTAAATACTAGCATCTAAATATCATTAAATCACAAGTCCAAGACACCAGATGAAAGATACACATCTTGTGAATCCAGCCATCATTTCTGATTTTTAAAATGTTTTACAGGGAAGACAATATGTAAATCTATTAGCTAACCACGATAGCAAAAGACACAACTTTTTTTTCCCACCATTTTTTTCCTGCATAGGTAGCTATCACAATTTCGACCAAATAAAGATAGAAATAGCCACTAACCAAGAAACAACTTAATCAGATGACATATTTAATTTGGTGTCCTTTGTCCAAAAGAATCGTTGCTCGGTTGTAGATTGTCGTCTTCAACGTTCGAATTAGCAGTAAACATTAGCCATGTGGGCGAGACGTGCCCAAGTCCCTAGAAGGCAGCACAAATAAATATCCGAAAATCGCAATATACTGATATAAACTGATATAACTCGGTTTAATATAACAACATTATGATGTCTTTAACACCTATATCGAATAAAAACAGAGCCGGATATATCTAAGAGCTATAACGGGAGCTTTCTAGAACGACAGCCAGAGCTCCTTTCTGCGTCCTGGCGAAGAGAACAAAGGACGGACCCCACGTTCCCAGCCCATTTATAAGCTCTCAGATCTGCCTAGCAACACCATTTCAATTCTCACTATTCACTGACATCCAGGGCAAGGCGTATGCAGTGCATCTCAACCAATAGAAGACAGGCAGATTTATAAACGGATCTCAGAACAGCCAGCAGATTTCAGCATTCTCACATCCTCATAGGAAAATTGCTCTAACTCCAGTTCTGTTTTACTCACAGATATAATTCAAACGGTTTTAGAAACTAGAGAGTGTTTTCTATCCAATAGTAATAATAATATGCATATTGTACGAGCAAGAATTGAGTACGAGGTAGTTTAATTTGGGAACGAAATTATTACAAAGTGCCAACAGCACCCCCTATTGAGAAAAGGTTTAAACTACTGCAGTTTTATAACTGCTACTGTTTCTGCTTATAACAACAATATTCGTTTTAAGGTATTGATAATAACTGCCTCAGTGTGCAGCTGCCGGGTCGTGTTTTGCAGTTTGGTCTCAGCTGAATCGCACTCGGGGAATCGTCCCCAGACTTTTCCTCCGACACATTGTTGCTGCTGGCTTCCGGGTTAAGCGGGCGGGTGTTAAGAAGCATGGTTTGGTGGGTCAAGTTTTGGAGGACGCATGACTCAACCTTCGCCTCCCGAGACTGTTGGGGAGTTGCATTGATGAGACAAGATCACAATTGGGGCGATAAAGGGGGTAAAATAAAAATATAAAATAAAATAAAAATATAATCTGTATGTATAATGTATACCAAACAAATAACATTGATTTAGAAGTTGAACAATCCATACAGCTCTATGCATAAGGACTACTTTTAACAATTTCCACCGAAACATGTACACAAACTAATTTAATGGAGAACCGTGCAGATGCAAAATTTGGTAACGGAATTACGTTTTCCAAAAACAATATAAATATCTGCTCAGAATTAATATTCAAAGATGTCTGCAGAAAGAATGGGGTGTCAGTTATGATATGACACCTTGAGTTTGAAAGGAAACAACTGGGTTATTGAAATACAGTAAGTATAGTGGATTTATACACAGTTACAGAATTACCATATGAAGATACATCATGGGTCCATGAGCTGTACTACACAACAATGCATTATTCTGGATATGAGTTCCGTGTTTGCCATGGCGCCGTGAGGTCGCCTAGGCAGAGTGCTCCTGTAAATGTGTTATTTTTTTATTGTTTTAATGCCTTTTGCTTGCATTTTTTTAGAGACGTTTTTGCTTAAATAAATACTGATTATTTATACACTGAGTGTACAAAACATTATGAACACCTGCTCTTTCCATGACATATACTCACCAGGTGAATCGAGGTGAAAACTATGACCCCTTATTGATGTCACTTGTTAAAGCCACTTCAATCAGTGTAGATGAAGTGGAGGTGACAGGTTAAAGAAGGATTGTTAAGCCTTTAGACAATTGAGACATGGATTATGTATGTGTGCCAGTTAGAGGGTGAATGGGCAAGACAAAAGATTTAAGTGCCTTTGAACGGGGTATGGTAGTAGGTGCCAGGAGCACTGGTTTGTGTCAAAAACTGCAACGCTGCTGGGTTTTTCACGATCAACAGTTTTCCGTGTGTATCAAGTATGGTCCGCCACCCAAAGGACATCCAGCCAACTTGACACAATTGTGGGAAGCATTGTAGTCAACATGGGCTAGCATCCCTGTGTAATGCATTCGACATCTTGTAGAGTCTACGCTCTGACGAATTGAGGCTGTTTTGAGGGCAAACGAGGGGTCCAACTCAATATTAGGAAGTTGTATTTTTGTCAAGGTAACCCATAGGCTAGCTAGGTTTTGTTTTTATTTGAAACTGTAGATGGCACAGGCTAGGACATCACAGAGGCTTGTTGTACTTTTGACTGGATTTCACTCTCCAAGGTTGGACTAACCCAATAGTTAGTGTGTAGTGAGTCTCTGGCGCCTTAGCGAAATCTAGCGGATGTCGGCTTCACCCAGGTAGGTGCTACATGTTGTCTGAGGAGTATCTACCCACGGACTCTGCCGAAAAGCTGGGAATATCAAGGGCTGGCTTGATGATCCAGACCTGTCTTATTGACTTGCCCCCCCCACCCTCCCCACTCCTGCTGGATGTGACCACTGATTCCCTCGTACTCAAGCCTGCTTCAGGGCATCAGAGGACCTGAGAACAGTTTTTTTATTTTTTTATTTCACCTTTATTTAACCAGGTAGGCTAGTTGAGAATAAGTTCTCATTTGCAACTGCGACCTGGCCAAGATAAAGCAAAGCAGTTCGACACATACAACAACAGAGAGTTACACATGGAATAAACAAACATACAGTCAATAATACAGTCGAAAAAGTATATATACAGTGTGTGCAAATGCGGTAAGAGAAGGGAGGTAAGGCAATAAATAGGCCATGGTGGTGAAGTAATTACAATTTACCAATTAAACACTGGAGTGATAGATGTGCAGAAGATGAATGTACAAGTAGAGATACTGGGTTGCAAAGGAGCAAGATAAATAAATAAATACAGTATGGGGATGAGGTAGTTGGATGGGCTATTTACAGATGGGCTATGTACACGTGCAGTGATCTGTGAGCTGCTCTGACAACTGGTGCTTAAAGCTAGTGAGGGAGATATGAGTCTCCAGCTTAAGTGATTTTTGCAGTTTGTTCCAGTCATTGGCAGCAGAGAACTGGAAGGAAAGGCGGCCAAAGGAGGAATTGGATTTGGGCGTGACCAGTGAGATATACCTGCTGGAGCGCGTGCTACGGGTGGGTGCTGCTATGGTGACCAGTGAGCTGAGATAAGGGGGGGCTTTACCTTGCAGAGAATTGTAGATGACCTTGAGCTAGTGGGTTTGGCGACGAGTATGACGCGAGGGCCAGCCAATAAGAGCGTACATACAGGTTGCAGTGGTGGGTAGTATATGGGGCTTTGGTGACAAAACGGATGGCACTGTGATAGACTGCATCCAATTTGTTGAATAGAGTGTTGGAGGCTATTTTGTAAATGACATCGCCGAAGTCGAGGATTGGTAGGGTGGTCAGTTTTATGAGGGTATGTTTGGCAGAATGAGTGAAGGATGCTTTGTTGCGAAATAGGAAGCCGATTCTAGATTTAATTTTGGATTGAAGATGCTTAATGTGAGTCTGGAAGGAGAGTTTACAGTCTAGCCAGAAACCTAGGTATTTGTAGTTGTCCACATATTTTAAGTCAGAACCGTTCAGAGTAGTGATGCTAGTCGGACGGGCGGGCAGGTGCGGGCAGCGATCGGTTGAACATTTAGTTTTACTTGCAGTTGGAGGCCACGGAAGGAGAGTTGTATGGCATTGAAGCTCGTCTGGAGGTTAGTTAACACAGTGTCCAAAGAAGGGCCAGAAGTATACAGAATGGTGTCATCTGCATAGAGGTGGATCAGAGAATCACCAGCAGCAAGAGCGACATCATTGAGGTATACAGAAAAGAGAGTTGGCCTGAGAATTGAACCCTGTGGCACCCCCATAGAGACTGCCAGAGGTCCGGACAACAGGCCCTCCGATTTGACACACTGAACTCTATCAGAGAAGTAGTTGGTGAACCAGGCGAGGCCGTCATTTGAGAAACCAAGGCTGTTGAGTCTGCCGATAAGAATGTGGTGATTGCCAGAGTCGAAAGCCTTGGCCAGGTCGATGAATACGGCTGCACAGTAATGTCTCTTATCGATGGCGGTTATGATATTGTTTAGGACCTTGAGCGTGGCTGAGGTGCACCCATGACCAGCTCTGAAAGCAGATTGCATACCGGAGAAGGTACGATGGGATTCGAAATGGTCGGTGATCTGTTTGTTAACTTGGCTTTCGAAGACCTTAGAAAAGCAGGGTAGGATAGATATAGGTCTGTAGCAGTTTGGGTTTAGAGTGTCTCTCTCTTTGAAGAGGGGAATGATCGCGACAGCTTTCCAATCTTTGGGAATCTCAGACGATACGAAAGAGAGGTTGAACAGGCTAGTAATAGGGGTTGCAACAATTTCGGCAGATCATTTTAGAAAGAGAAGGTCCAGATTGTCTAGCCCAGCTGATTTGTAGGGATCCAGATTTTGCAGCTCTATCAGAACATTAGCTATCTAGATTTGGGTGAAGAAGAAATGGGTGAGGCTTGGGTGAGTTACTGTGGGGGGTGGAGGGCTGTTGATCAGGGTAGGGGTAGCCAGGTGGAAAGCATGGCCAGCCATAGAAAATTGCTTATTGAAATTCTCAATTATAGTGGATTTATCGGTGGTGAGAATGCCGATGGTGACAATTGCCTCAGTGCAGTGGGCAGCTGGGAGGAGGTGCTCTTATTCTCCATGGACTTTACAGTGTCCCACAACTTTTTTGAGTTTGTGTTACAGGATGCAAATTACTCTTTGAAAAATCTAGCCTTAGCTTTCCTAACTGCCTGTGTATATTGGTTCCTGACTTCCCTGAACAGTTGCATATCACGGGGGCTATTCGACGTTAATGCAGAACACCACAGGATGTTTTTGTGCTGGTCAAGGGCAGTCAGGTCTGGAGTGAATGAAGAGCTATATCTGGTTCTAAATGTTTTGAATGGGGCATGCTTATTTAAAATGGTGAGGAAGGCACTTTTAAAGAATAACCAGGCATCCTCTATTGACGGGATGAGGTCAATATCCTTCCAGGATACCCGGGTCAGGTCGATTAGAAAGGCCTGCTCGCTGAATTGTTTTAGGGAGCGTTTGACAGTGATGAGGGGTGGTCGTTTGACCGCAGACCCATTACGGATGCAGGCAATGAGGCAGTGATCACTGAGATCTTGGTTGAAAACAGCAGAGGTGTATTTGGAGGGCAAGTTGGTCAGGATAATGTCTATGAGGGTTCCCATGTTTACGGATTTGGGGTTGTACCTGGTAGGTTCATTGATAATTTGTGTGAGATTGAGGGCATCAAGCTTAGATTGTAGGATGGCTGGGGTGTTAAGCATGTCCCAGTTTAAGTCATCTAGCAGCACGAGCTCTGAAGATAGATGGGGGCAATCAATTCACATATGATGTCCAGGGCACAGCTGGGGGCAGAGGATGGTCTATAGCAAGCGGCAACGGTGAAAGACTTGTTTATGGAAAGGTGGATTTTTAAAAGTAGAAGCTCAAATTGAACTCTGCAGGCTATCTCTGCAGTAGATTGCAACCCCGCCCCCTTTGATAGTTCTATCTTACTGTACTGTTCTGTACTGTACTGTACTCTACTCACTGTAATGTACTGTACTGTACTGTACTCTACTCACTGTACTGTTCCGTACTGTACTGTACTCACTGTACTGTACTGTACTGTACTGTACTCTACTCACTGTACTGTTCTGTACTGTACTGTACTCTACTCACTGTACTGTACTGTACTCTACTCACTGTACTGTTCTGTACTGTACTGTACTCACTGTACTGTACTGTACTGTACTCTACTCACTGTTCTGTACTGTACTCTACTCACTGTACTGTTCTGTACTGTACTGTACTCTATTCACTGTACTGTTCTGTACTGTACTGCACTCTACTCACTGTACTGTTCTGTACTGTACTGTACTCAATGTACTGT
The DNA here is from genome assembly GCF_029448725.1 of Salvelinus fontinalis. Taxonomy (NCBI): domain Eukaryota; kingdom Metazoa; phylum Chordata; class Actinopteri; order Salmoniformes; family Salmonidae; genus Salvelinus; species Salvelinus fontinalis. Next base: position 19,208,774 of record NC_074697.1, on the reverse strand, counting down.
ACTGTACTGTACTATACTCACTGTACTGTTCTGTACTGTACTGTACTGTACTCACTGTACTGTACTGTACTGTACTCTACTCACTCTACTGTACTGTACTGTACTGTACTGTACTCTACTCACTGTACTGTTCTGTACTGTGCTGTACTCTACTCACTGTACTGTTCTGTACTCTACTCACTGTACTGTTCTGTACTCTACTCACTGTACTGTTCTGTACTCTACTCACTGTACTGTTCTGTACTCTACTCACTGTACTGTTCTTTACTGTACTGTACTCTACTCACTGTACTGTTCTGTACTGTACTGTACTCACTGTACTGTACTGTACTGTACTCTACTCACTGTTCTGTACTGTACTCTACTCACTGTACTGTTCTGTACTGTACTGTACTCTACTCACTGTACTGTTCTGTACTGTACTGCACTCTACTCACTGTGCTGTTCTGTACTGTACTGTACTCTACTCACTGTACTGTACTGTACTCAATGTACTGTTCTGTACTGTACTGTACTCTACTCACTGTACTGTACTGTACTGTACTGTACTCTACTCACTGTACTGTACTCTACTCACTGTACTGTTCTGTACTGTACTGTACTCTACTCACTGTACTGTTCTGTACTGTACTGCACTCTACTCACTGTACTGTTCTGTACTGTACTGTACTCAATGTACTGTACTGTACTGTACTATACTCACTGTACTGTTCTGTACTGTACTGTACTCACTGTACTGTACTGTACTGTACTCTACTCACTCTACTGTTCTGTACTGTACTGTACTGTACTCTACTCACTGTACTGTTCTGTACTGTGCTGTACTCTACTCACTGTACTGGTCTGTACTCTACTCACTGTACTGTTCTGTACTCTACTCACTGTACTGTTCTGTACTCTACTCACTGTACTGTTCTGTACTCTACTCACTGTACTGTTCTGTACTGTACTGTACTCTACTCACTGTACTGTTCTGTACCGTACTGTACTCTACTCACTGTACTGTTCTGTACTCTACTCACTGTACTGTTCTGTACTCTACTCACTGTACTGTTCTGTACTCTACTCATTGTACTGTTCTGTACTGTACTGTACTCTACTCACTGTACTGTTCTGTACTGTACTGTACTCTACTCACTGTACTGTACTGTACTGTACTCTACTCACTGTACTGTTCTGTACTGTACTGTACTGTACTCTACTCACTGTACTGTTCTGTACTGTACTGTACTGTACTCTACTCACTGTACTGTACTGTACTCTTCTCACTGTACTCTTCTGTACTATACTGTACTCTACTCACTGTACTGTACTGTACTCTACTCACTGTACTGTTCTGTACTCTACTCAATGTACTGTACTGTACTGTACGGTACTGTACTCTACTCACTGTACTGTTCTGTACTGTACTGTACTCTACCCACTGTACTGTTCTGTACTGTACTGTACTCTACTCACTGTACTGTTCTGTACTGTTCTGTACTCTACTCACTGTACTGTTCTGTACTGTTCTGTACTCTGCTCACTGTACTGTACTGTACTGTACTCTACTCACTGTACTGTACTGTACTGTACTGTACTGTACTCTACCCACTGTACTGTTCTGTACTGTACTGTACTGTACTGTACTGTACTCACTGTACTGTTCTGTAATGTACTGTACTGTACTATGCTCACTGTACTGTTCTGCACTGTACTGTACTGTACTCTACTCACTGTACTGTTCTGTACTGTACTGTACTGTTCTGTACTGTGCTGTACTGTACTGTACTGTTCTGTTCTGTTCTGTGCTGTACTGTTCTATACAGTTCTGTACTCTGCTCACTGTACTGTACTGTACTGTACTGTACTGTACTCTGCTCACTGTACTGTTCTGTACTGTACTGTTCTGTTCTGTACTGTACTGTACTCTACTCACTGTACTGTTCTGTACTGTACTGTACTCTACTCACTGTACTGTTCTGTACTGTACTGTACTGTTCTGTACTGTACTGTACTCTACTCACTGTACTGTTCTGTACTGTACTGTACTCTACTCACTGTACTGTTCTGTACTGTACTGTACTCTACTCACTGTACTGTTCTGTACTCTACTCACTGTACTGTTCTGTACTGTACTGTACTTTACTCACTGCACTGTTCTGTACTGTACTGTACTCTACTCACTGTACTGTTCTGTACTCTACTTACTGTACTGTTCTGTACTGTACTGTACTCTACTCACTGTACTGTTCTGTACTCTACTCACTGTACTGTTCTGTACTCTACTCACTGTACTGTTCTGTTCTGTACTGTACTGTACTGTACTGTACTGTACTCTACTCACTGTACTGTTCTGTACTGTACTGTACTCTACTCACTGTACTGTTCTGTACTGTTCTGTACTGTTCTGTACTGTTCTGTACTCTGCTCACTGTACTGTTCTGCACTGTACTGTACTGTACTCTACTCACTGTACTGTTCTGTACTGTACTGTACTCTACTCACTGTACTGTACTGTACTCTACTCACTGTACTGTACTGTACTGTTCTGTACTCTGCTCACTGTACTGTACTGTACTGTACTGTACTGTACTGTACTCTACTCACTGTACTGTTCTGTACTGTACTGTACTGTACTGTACTGTTCTGTACTGTACTGTACTCTACTCAGTGTACTGTTCTGTACTGTACTGTACTCTACTCACTGTACTGTTCTGTACTCTACTCACTGTACTGTTCTGTAATGTATTGTACTCTACTCACTGTACTGTTCTGTACTGTTCTGTACTCTACTCACTGTACTGTACTGTACTGTACTGTACTCTACTCACTGTACTGTACTGTACTCTACTGTACTCTACTCACTGTACTGTACTGTACTCTACTGTACTCTACTCACTGTACTGTACTGTACTCTACTCACTGTACTGTACTCTACTCACTGTACTGGTCTGTACTCTACTCACTGTACTGTTCTGTACTGTACTGTACTCTACTCACTGTACTGTTCTGTTCTGTTCTGTACTGTACTGTACTGTACTCTACTCACTGTACTGTACTGTACTCTTCTCACTGTACTCTTCTGTACTATACTGTACTCTACTCACTGTACTGTACTGTACTCTACTCACTGTACTGTTCTGTACTCTACTCAATGTACTGTACTGTACGGTACTGTACTCTACTCACTGTACTGTTCTGTACTGTACTGTACTCTACCCACTGTACTGTTCTGTACTGTACTGTACTCTACTCACTGTGCTGTTCTGTACTGTTCTGTACTCTACTCACTGTACTGTTCTGTACTGTTCTGTACTCTGCTCACTGTACTGTACTGTACTGTACTCTACTCACTGTACTGTACTGTACTGTACTGTACTGTACTGTACTGTACTGTACTGTACTGTACTCTACCCACTGTACTGTTCTGTACTGTACTGTACTGTACTGTACTCACTGTACTGTTCTGTAATGTACTGTACTGTACTCTACTCACTGTACTGTTCTGTAATGTACTGTACTCTACTCACTGTACTGTTCTGTACTGTACTGTACTCTACTCACTGTACTGTACTGTACTCTACTCACTGTACTGTACTGTACTGTACTCTACCCACTGTACTGTTCTGTACTGTACAGTACTGTACTGTACTCTACTCACTGTACTGTTCTGTACTGTGCTGTACTCTACTCACTGTACTGTACTGTACTGTTCTCTACTCACTGTACTGTACTGTACTGTACTCTACTCACTGTACTGTACTGTACTGTACTGTGCTGTACTCTACTCACTGTACTGTTCTGTACTGTTCTGTACTCTACTCACTGTACTGTTCTGTACTGTTCTGTACTCTACTCACTGTACTGTACTGTACTCTACTCACTGTACTGTACTGTACTGTACTGTACTGTACTGTACTGTACTGTACTGTACTGTACTCTACCCACTGTACTGTTCTGTACTGTACTGTACTCTACTCTACTCACTGTACTGTTCTGTACTGTTCTGTACTCTACCCACTGTACTGTTCTGTACTGTACTGTACTGTACTCTACTCACTGTACTGTACTGTACTGTACTGTGCTGTACTCTACTCACTGTACTGTTCTGTACTGTTCTGTACTCTACTCACTGTACTGTTCTGTACTGTTCTGTACTCTACTCACTGTACTGTACTGTACTGTACTCTACTCACTGTACTGTACTGTACTGTACTGTACTGTACTGTACTGTACTGTACTCTACCCACTGTACTGTTCTGTACTGTACTGTACTCTACTCTACTCACTGTACTGTTCTGTACTGTTCTGTACTCTACTCACTGTACTGTTCTGTACTGTTCTGTACTCTACTCACTGTACTGTTCTGTACTGTACTGGCAGGAGACACTATGAGCTGAACATAACAGTCAGTAGAAGAGAGGACAGTAACAGGAGACACTATGAGCTGAACATAACAGTCAGTGGAAGAGAGGACAGTAACAGGAGACACTATGAGCTGAACATAACAGTATGTCAGTGGAAGGGAGGACAGTAACAGGAGACACTATGAGCTGAACATAACAGTATCCCAGTGGAAGAGAGGACAGTAGCAGGAGACACTATGAGCTGAACATAACAGTCAGTGGAAGAGAGGACAGTAACAGGAGACACTATGAGCTGAACATAACAGTATGTCAGTGGAAGAGAGGACAGTAACAGGAGACACTATGAGCTGAACATAACAGTATGCCAGTGGAAAGGAGGACAGTAGCAGGTGACCCGACTCTGGCACACTGGTTAGACTCTCACTGCAGAGTTGAGGGATCAGAGTTCATCGAGGGGTCAAAACCCTGTCATCACCCCATGTTGAGGGTATTTTTATCCCTATCACTCAGAATGAAGACATATAAGTCCTGTTGTGTTGTAGACCTTTTGTTAACTATGGAACCTGTATTTGTGGCACCTACACACACACACACACACACACACACACACACACACACACACACACACACACACACACACACACACACACACACACACACACACACACACACACACACAAAACACACAGACACAAACACAAAAACACACATCTAAACACACATACACATTCTCCCCCCTTCACCCCACTCGCTTGTCCCTTATTGATGACTGGGATCAGAGCAAAGGGGTGAATTTATAGCCCTTGTTAGCTGAGTGTTGGCAAGACCCATAAATCAACTAGGGGCTGCAGCAGTACAACGCCACAAACCAATTACAGCTTAAAGAGCATTACTCTAGTCCTTACACACACACACACACACACACACACACACACACACACACACACACACACACACACACACACACACACACACACACACACACACACACACACACACACACACACACACACAGCTTAAAAAGAACATTACTCTGACCTGCTTGTTGAATTGGATCTCGATTCCTCACTCCACACATATTCACAATGCACACACACATGCTACACACACATGCTACACACACACACACACGCCACACACACACACACACACACACACACACACACACACACACACACACACACACACACACACACACACACACACACACACACACACACACACACACGCCACACACACGCCACACACAAACATCTACCCCCCTCCATTTACGTATTCCTTTATTGCCATAATAAATATTCATTAAATTACACTGCTTTATGAAACAGCTTTTAAATGATTCCACTGTGAGTAATTATATGGTGTTGAGTACTAAAGCAAAAGAGATTGGAGTCTGTGTTGGATTAGTCCGTTCTAAAGGACCCATATGACCCATTTTTATTTATTTTTATTTATTTCACCTTTATTTAACCAGGTAGGCTAGTTGAGAGCAAGTTCTCATTTACCACTGTGACCTGGCCAAGATAAAGCAAAGCAGTGCGACATAAACAACAACTCAGAGTTACACATAAACAAACATACAGTCAATAACCCAATAGAAAAATGTATGTACAGTGTGTGCAAACGTAGAATAGTAGGGAGGTAAGGAAATAAATAGGCCATAGAGGCGAAATAATTACAATTTAGCATTAACACTGGAGTGATAGATGTGCAGATGATGATGTGCAAGTAGAGATACTGGGGTGCAAAAGAGCAAGAAGATAAATAACAATATGGGGATGAGGTAGTTGGGTGTGCTATTTACAGATTGGCTGTGTCCAGGTACAGTGATCGGTAAGCTGCTCTGACAGCTGATGCTTAAAGTTTAGAGAGGGAGATATGCGTCTCCAGCTTCAGTGATTTTTGCAATTAGTTTCAGTCATTGGCAGCAGAGAACTGGACAGAAAGTCGGCCAAAGGAAGTGTTGGCTTTAGGGATGACCAGTGAAATATACCTACTGGAGCTCGTTTTACGGGTGGGTGTTGTTATGGTGACCAGTGAGCTGAGATAAGGCAGGGTTTTACCTAGCAAAGACTTATAGATGACCTGGATCCAGTGGGTTTGGCTCCGAATATGTAGTGAGTGCCAGCCAACGAGAGCATACAGGTCGCAGTGGTGGGTTGTATATAGGGCTTTGGTGACAAAACGGATGGCACTGCGATAGACTGCATCCAGTCGGGGGCTATTTTGTAAATGGCATTGCCGAAGTCAAGGATCGGTAGGATAGTCAGTTTTACGAGGGTATATTTGGCAGCATGAGTGAAGGAGGCTTTGTTGCGAAATAGGAAGCCGATTCTATATTTAATTTTGGATTGGAGATGCTTAATGTGAGTCTGGAAGGAGAGTTTACAGTCTAACTAGACACCTAGGTATTTGTAGTTGTCCACATATTCTAAGTCAGAACCGTCCAGAGTAGTGATTCTAGTCGGGCTTGCTGGTGTGGGCAGAAATCGGTTGAAGAGCATGCATTTAGATTTACTTGCATTTAAAAGCAGTTGGAGGCCACGGAAGGATTGTTGTATGACATTGAAGCTCGTTTGGAGGTTTGCTAACACAGTGTCCAAAGAAGGGCCAGATGTATACAGAATGGTGTCATCTGCGTAGAGGTTGATCAGAGATTCACCAGCAGCAAGAGCGACGTCATTGATATATACAGAGAAAATAGTTGGCCCGAGAATTGAACCTTTTGGCACCCCAATAGAGACTGCCAGAGGTCCGGAAAACAGGCCCTCCGATTTGACACACTGAACTCTATTTGAGAAGTTGTTGGTGAACCAGGCGCGGCAGTCATTTGAGAAACCAAGGCTATTGAGTCTCCCGATAAGAATGTGGTGATTGATAGAGTAGAAAGCCTTGGCCAGGTCGATGAAGACTGCTGCACAGTACTGTCTTTTATCGATGGCTGTTATGATATCGTTTAGGACTTTGAGCGTGGCTGAGGTGCACCCGTGACCAACTCGGAAACCAGATTGCATAGTGGAGAAGGTACGGTGGGATTCGAAATGGCCGGTGATCTGTTTGTTAAATTGGCTTTCGAAGATTTTAGAAAGGCAGGGCAGGATGGATATAGGTCTATAATAGTTTGGGTCTAGAGTGTCTCCCCCTTTGAAGGGGGGGGTGACCATGGCAGCTTTCCAATCTTTGGGGATCTCAGACGATATGAAAGAGAGGCTAGTAATAGAAGTTGCAACAATTTTGGCTGATAATTTTAGAAAGAGAAGGTCCAGATAGTCTAGCCCCGCTGATTTGCAGTGATCCCGATTTTGCAGCTCTTTCAGAACATCAGCTGTCTAGATTTGGATGAAGGAGAAGCGGGGGGTGCATCGTAGTGCACCCCCCACTGCTGCAGGGGGTGCATAGTAGTTGGCCGAGGTAGGGGTAGCCAGGTGGAAAGCATAACCAGCCATAGAAAAAAGTGCTTATTGAAATTATTATTAATATCGTAGATTGATCGGCGGTGACAGTGTTTCCTAGCCTCAGTGCAGTGGGCAGCTGGAAGGAGGTGCTCTTCTTCTCCATGGACTTTACAGTGTCCCAAAACCTTTTGGAATTAGTGCTACAGGATGCAAATTTCTGTTTGAAAAAGCTAGCCTTTAGATTTTCTAACTGCCTGTGTATATTGGTCCCTGACTTCCCTGAAAAGTTGCATATCGCGGGGGCTATTCGATGCTAATGCAGAACGCCACAGGATGTTTTTGTGCTTGTCAAAGGCAGTCAAGTCTAGGGCTATATCTGTTCTTAGTTTCAAATTTTTTTGAATGGGGTATGCTTGTTTAAGATGGTGAGGAAGGCACTTTTAAAGAGCAACCAGGCATCCTCTACTGACGGGATGAGGTCAATATCCTTCCAGGATACCCGGGTCAGGTCGATTAGAAAGGCCTGCTCGCTGAATTGTTTTAGGGAGCGTTTGACAGTGATGAGGGGTGTCGTTTGACCGCAGACCCATTACGGATGCAGGCTATGAGGCAGTGATTGCTGAGATCCTGTTTGAAGACAGCATAGGTGTATTTAGAGGGCAAGTTGGTCAGGATGATATCTAAGAGGTTGCCCATGGTTACATATTTAGGGTTGTACCTTGTAGGTTCCTTGATAATTCGTGTGAGATTGAGGGCATCAAGCTTAGAGTGTAGGACAGTACGGACCCTAACAGTACGGCAATCGATTCACATATGGTGTCCAGGGCACAGCTGGGGGCTGAGGGGGGTCTATAGCAAGCGGCAACAGTGAGAGACTTGTTTTTAGAAAGGTGGATTTTTAAAAGTAGAAGCTCAAATTGTTTGGGCACAGACCTGGATAGTATGACAGAACTCTGCAGGCTATCTCTGCAGTAGATTGCAACTCCGCCCCCTTTGGCAGTTCTATCTTGTCAGAACATTTTGTAGTTGGGGATGGAAATTTCACAATTTTTTGGTGGCCTTCCTAAGCCATGATTCAGACACAGCTAGGACATCAGGGTTGGTGGAGTGTACTAAATTAGTGAATGAAATAAACTTAAGGAGGAGGCTTCTGATGTTAATATGCATAATACCAAGGCTTTTACGGTTACAGAAGTCAAGAAAAGAGAGCGCCTGGGGAAGGGGAGTGGTGCTTGGGGCTGCAGTGCCTGGGTTAACCTCTACATCACCAGAGGAACAGAGGAGGAATGGGATAAGGGTACAGCTAAAGGCTATAAGAACTGGTCTTCTAGTGCGTTCAGAACAGAGAGTAAAAGTAGCAGATTTCTGGGTGTGGAATAATAGATTCAAGGCATAATGTACAGACAAGGGTATGTTAGGATGTGAGTACATTGGAGGTAAACCTCGACATTGAGTGACAATGAGGGAGGTTTTGTCTCTAGAGGCACCAGTTAAGCCAGGTGAGGTTACCGCATGTGTGGGGGGGTGGGACAAAATGGCTATCTAATTTATATTGGGCATAGCTGCGGGCTCTACATTGAAATAAGACAATAATCACTAACCAAAACAGCAACAGACAAGGCATATTGACATTAGGGAGAGGCATGTGTAGCCGAGTGATCATAGGGTCCGAGCTGGAGACACGGCGATTCAGTAGACGCTACTACACTAGGCGAGCTGGAGACACGGCGATTCAGTAGACGCTACTACACTAGGCGAGCTGGAGACACGGCGATTCAGTAGACGCTATTACGCTAGGCGAGTTGGAGACACGGCGATTCAGTAGACGCTACTACACTAGGCGAGCTGGAGACACGGCGATTCAGTAGACGCTACTACGCTAGGCGAGTTGGAGACACGGCGATTCAGTAGACGCTACTACGCTAGGCGAGTTGGAGACACGGCGATTCAGTAGACGCTACTACGCTAGGCGAGCTGGAGACACGGCGATTCAGTAGACGCTACTACGCTAGGCGAGCTGGAGACACGACGATGTAGTAGACGCTACTACACTAGGCGAGCTGGAGACACGGCAATGTAGTAGACGCTATTACGCTAGGCGAGCTGGAGACACGGCGATTCAGTAGACGCTACTACGCTAGGCGAGCTGGAGACACGGCGATGTAGTAGATGCTACTACGCTAGGCGAGCTGGAGACACGGCGATTCAGTAGACGCTACTACGCTAGGCGAGCTGGAGACACGGCGATGTAGTAGATGCTACTACGCTAGGCGAGCTGGAGAAACGGCGATTCAGTAGACGCTACTACGCTAGGCTAGCTGGAGACACGGCGATTCAGTAGACGCTACTACGCTTGGCGAGCTGGAGACACGGCGATTCAGTAGACGCTACTACGCTAGGCGAGTTGGAGACACGGCGATTCAGTAGACGCTACTACGCTAGGCGAGCTGGAGACACGGCGATTCAGTAGACGCTACTACGCTAGGCGAGCTGGAGACACGGCGATTCAGTAGACGCTAGTACGCTAGGCGAGCTGGAGACACGACGATTCAGTAGACGCTACTACGCTAGGCGAGTTTTAGACACTGCGATGTAGTAGACGCTACTACACTAGGCGAGCTGGAGACACGGCGATTCAGTAGACGCTACTACGCTAGGCGAGTTGGAGACACGGCGATTCAGTAGACGCTACTACGCTAGGCGAGCTGGAGACACGGCGATTCAGTAGACGCTACTACGCTAGGCGGGCTGGAGACACAGCGATTCAGTAGACGCTACTACGCTAGGCGAGCTGGAGACACGGCGATTCAGTAGACGCTACTACGCTAGGCGAGCTGGAGACACGACGATTCAGTAGACGCTACTACGCTAGGCGAGCTGGAGACACGGCGATTCAGTAGACGCTACTACGCTAGGCGAGCTGGAGACACGACGATTCAGTAGACGCTACTACACTAGGCGAGCTGGAGACACGGCAATTCAGTAGACGCTATTACGCTAGGCGAGTTGGAGACACGGCGATGCAGTAGACGCTACTACGCTAGGCGAGTTGGAGACACGGCGATGCAGTAGACGCTACTACGCTAGGCGAGCTGGAGAGACGGCGATTCAGACAGCTAGCGGGCTAGCGGATCGGCGACGTCGCAACGGAAGAGCCTGTTGAAACCACCTTGGACGATTACGTCGGCAAACCAGTTGTGATGGATTGGCGGGGTTTCCGTGTCGGCAGTAATGGGTCTAGGCCAATTGGCAAAAGAGGTATTGTAGCCCAAAAATTAGCTGGTGGACCTCTTCGGCTAGCTGGGAGAAGGCCTAGCTTGAGGCTAGCTCAATGCTAACTGGTGCTTGCTTCGGGACAGAGACGTTAGCCAGGAGTAGCCACACGGTTTGCAGCTATCTGCGATGATCCGGTGTAAAGGTTCAGAGCTTGCTGTAGGAATCCGGAGATGTGGTAGAGAAAAAGCAGTCCGATATGCTCTGGGTTGATATCGCGCATACTGGCAGGTATTGACCGAGCTGAGGCTGGCTGGTGTTCGAGTTAACGGTGAAGACCACTAGCATTTGCTAACTGATTACTAGCTAGTAGCTAGTTAGCTGGCTAAATTCTGATAGGGGTTGCGGTTCTAAAGTATAAAAATAGCAGATCCGTACCACATTTAGTGAGGTGGGTTGCAGGAGAGTATATTCAGTCCGGAGATGGAAAGTGAGATTAAAATATATACAAAGTATTTACGGAGAAAAACCCCCAGAGGAAAACAATATTTACACGGGACAAGACAAAACACACGTCCGACTGCTACGCCATCTTGGTATGCATGTACTAAAGCCTCTCTGTCTCCAGCTTAGTTAGCATAGTTTTCAAAACCTTGTTTCTTCTGCATGTGTGCCTGTGTAGCCTATACAGTAAGTATATGGCCACCTCTTCAAATGAGTGGATTCTGCTATTTCAGCCACACCCGTTGCTGACAGGTGTATAAAATTGAACAGACAGCCATGCAATCTTGAAAGGCAACCATAGGAAGTAGAATGGCCCGTACTGAGAAGCTCAGTGACTTGACAAACAAGTCAGTTTGTCAAATTTTTGCCCAGTTCAATTGTAAGTGCTGTTATTGTGAAGTGGAAACGTCTAGGAGCAACAACGTCTCAGCCAGGAACTGGTAAGCCACACAAGCTCAAAGAACTGGACCGGCAAGTGCTGAAGCTCGTATCACGTCTGTCCTCTGTTACATCACTCACTACCGAGTTCCAAACTGTCTCTGGAAGCAACAGCATCACAACAACTGTTAGTCTGGAGCTTCATGAAATGGGTTTCCATGGCCGAGCAGCCGTACACAAGCCTAAGATCACCATGCACAATGCCAAGCATCGGATGGAGTGGTGTAAAGCTCGCCGCCATTGGAATCACGCTTCACCAGAACACTACCGGCTCAAATATATAGTGCCAACTGTAAAGTTTGGTGGAGGAGGAATGATGGTGTGGGGCTGTTTTTCATTGTTCTAAGGGCGAGGCCCCTTAGTTCCAGTAAAGGAAAATCTTAACGCAACAACATACAATGACATTCTAGACAATTCTGTGCTTCCAACTTTGTGGCAACAGTTTGGGGACGGCATGACAATTTGCATGCACAAAGCGAGGTCCATACAGAAATAGTTTGTCGAGATCGGTGTGGAAGAACTTGACTCTCATTGAACCTCATTGAACACCTTTGGGATGAATTGAAACGCCGATTGCAAGCCAGGCCTAATCGCCCAACATCAGTGCCCAACCTCACTAATGCAAGTCCTAATCACACACACACACACACACACACACACGCACGCACGCACGCACGCACGCACGCACGCACGCACGCACGCACGCACGCACGCACGCACGCACACACACACACACACACACACACACACACACACACACACACACACACACACACACTCACACACACACACACACACACACACACACACACACACACACACACACACACACACACACACACACACACACACAGTCGCTCTGACACACTGGGAAAGTAATTCCCTGCTCGGACTGCTCTTTCTCTCTTTTTATTCTCTCCTCTCTCCTAAGGAGGACTCTCAGAGTTAAGATGCTTAATCACAATCGCACTTATCCCTGGGAACCTCTGTGTATGGAGGGAGGAAGGGATAGAGAGAGAGAGAGAGAGAGAGAGAGAGAGAGAGAGAGAGAGAGAGAGAGAGAGAGAGAGAGAGAGAGAGAGAGAGAGAGAGAGAGAGAGAGAGAGAGAGAGAGAATGCAAAAAGGAAAGCTGGGGAAAAGATGGGAATTCTTAGATCATGATTCTCTAGCAATTAATGTTTTATGTCCGGGGCTATCCCCTTTGTTTTCACAACAAATCCAGCTTTGCGGGGAGGCTTAAATGTGGCTGCTCATTAAATGGCAGTGCACACACAAGTTACATTCTATTCAAGAATAGTCTTGCTAAGGTTGAATATTTTCATGGTATTTTACAAATGTTCCATCCCGAGAATAAATCACTTCTCTCCTTGGTAACCTGTTTTTTCCCGCCAAAACTGAAAGTATAATTCAAAGCATATAAATAGACCTATGTCTGGATTTGATGAAAGATTTGATGAAACATTCCAGCCTGATGCTACCTGAGCCTGAAGAGCCATAAATTAAATACATTTTACCTTGCTACCTTGTCCTATTATTTTCCACTCTCTCTCTCTACCGCACCTGCTGTCTCTAACTCTGAATGATCGGCTATGAAAAGCCAACTGACATTTACTCCTGAGGTGCTGACCTGTTGTGCCCTCCACAACCACTGTGATTATTATTATTTGACAATGCTGGTCATCTATGAACGTTTGCACATCTTAGCCATGTACTGTTATAATCTCCACCCGGCACAGCCAGAAGAGGACTGGCCACCCCTCAGAGCCTGGTTCCTCTCTAGGTTTCTTCCTAGGTTCCTGCCTTTCTAGAGTTTTTCCTAGCCACCGTGTTTCTACATCTGCATTGCTTGCTGTTTGAGGTTTTAGGCTGGGTTTCTGTACAGCACTTTGTGACATTGGCTGATGTAAAAAGGGCTTTATAAATACATTTGATTCATTTTATAAGCCCAAAAAAGCCTAAATGATTGTGCCGTTATCTAATACATATATGATATACAGTTGGAAGTGGGAAGTTTACATACACCTTAGCCAAATACATTTAAACTCAGTTTTTCACAATTCATGACATTTATTCCTAGTAAAAAAAATAAAATAAAAAAATTCCCTGTCATAGGTCAGTTTATTTTAAGAACGTGAAATAATAGCAGAGAGAATTATTTCTTTCAGCTTTTATTTCTTTCATCACATTCCCAGTGGGATAGAAGTTAACATACACTAAATTAGTATTTGGTAGCATTGCCTTTAAATTGTTTAACTTGGGTCAAACTTTTCGGGTAGCCTTTCACAAACTTCCCACAATAAGTTGGGTGAATTTTGGCCCATTCCTCCTGACAGAGCTGGTGTAACTGAGTCAGGTTTGTAGGCCTCCTTGCTCGCACATGCTTTTTCAGTTCTGCCCACATATTTTTTATGGGATTGAGGTCAGAGCTTTGTGATGGCTACTCCAATACCTTGACTTTGTTGTCCTTAAGCCATTTTGCCACAACTTTGGAAGTATGCTTGGGGTCATTGTCCATTTGGAAGACCCATTTGCGACCAAGCTTTACCTTCCTGACTGATGTCTTAAGATGTTGCTTCAATATATCCACATACTTTTATTTCCTCATGATGCCATCTATTTTGTGAAGTGCACCAGTCCCTCCTGCAGCAAAGCACCCCCACAACATGATGCTGCCACCCTGTGCTTCACGGTTGGGATGGTGTTCTCCGGCTTGCAAGCCTCACCCTTTTTCCTCCTGACATAACGATGGTCATTATGGTCAAACAGTTCTATTTTTGTTTCATCAGACCAGAGGACATTTCCCCAAAAAGTACGATCTTTGTCCCCATGTGTTGTTGCAAACCGTAGTCTGGCTTTTTTTATGGTAGTTTTGGAGCAGTGGCTTCTTCCTTGCTGAGCGGTCTTTCAGGTTATGTCAATATAGGACTTGTTTTACTGTGGATATAGATACTTTTATACCTGTTTCCTCCAGCATCTTCACACGGTCCTTTGCTGTTGTTCTGGGATTTATTTGAACTTTTTACACCAAAGCACCTTCATCTCTAGGAGACAGAACACATCTCCTTCCTGAGCGGTATGACGGCTGCGTGGTCCCATGGTGTTTATACTTGCGTACTATTGTTTGTACAGATGAACGTGGTACCTTCAGGCGTTTGGAAATTGCTCCCAAGGATGAACCAGACTTGTGGGGGTCTACATTTTCTTTTCTGAGGTCTTGGCTGATTTCTTTTGATTTTCCCATGATGTCAAGCAAAAAGGCACTGAGTTTGAAGGTAGGCCTTGATAGACATCCACAGGTGCTCCTCCAGTTGACCCAAATTATGTCAATTAGCCTATCAGAAGCTAAAGCCATGAGATCATTTTCTGGAATTTTCCAAGATGTTTAAAGACACAGTCAACTTAGTGTATGTAAACTTCTGACCCACTGGAATTGTGATACAGTGTATTTTAAGTGAAATAATCTGTCTGTGAACAATTGCTGAAAAAATTACTTGTGTCATGGACAAAGTAGATGTCCTAATCAACTTGCCAAAACTATAGTTTGTTAACAAGAAATTTGTGGAGTGGTTGAAAAATGAGTTTTAATGTCTCCAATCCAAGTGTATGTAAACTTCCGACTTCAAATGTATATATTAACAATAAAAAAATAACACACACACACACACACACACACACACACACACACACACACACACACACACACACACACACACACACACACACACACACACACACACACACACACACACACACACACACACACACACACACATTCTATATTTCACTGTAGACTGAAGTTATGAGGTAACCTACTCCTGCCCTCTCTAAGGCTGAACTGTTTGACTCGCTGCTCTGCCCTCAGTGTATTCTTGATTTCCTGCGCTTGGAGAAATAACATTGGTAATAACAGCCTATGGTTTCCCCATGCTGGAGGAGTGCAGAGCGGAGTCCGGCGTACATATATATATATATATATATATATATATATATATATATATATATATTTGAGTGAAAGCACTGCGGCGCGGATAGCAATTAGGATTAAAGACCTGCTCTAATAAACTACATACACACACAGACGGACACATTCATTCAGCTTCCATATACACACACACATACACACACATACACACACACACACACACACACACACACACACACACACACACACACACACACACACACACACACATAGCCTATCCAAAACACACACACACACACACACACACACACACACACACGCACACGCACACACACACACACACACACACACACACACACACACACACACACACACACACACACACGCACACGCACACACACACACACACACACACACACACACACACACACACACACACACACATATAGCCTACCCACTACACACACAGATGGACACATTAATTCACCTTCCACACAAACACACCCATTCTTGCGTCGTCCACCCACACACAGGTAGGCGGAATTATCAAACTCAGTTGTAAATAGTAAGTAGAGGTCAACCGATTAATCGGAATGGCCGATTAATTAGGGCCGATTTCAAGTTTTCATAACAATCGGAAATCGTTTTTTTTGGACACAGATTTGGCCGATTTTTTAAATTATTATTATTATTATTATTTTTTCACACCTTTATTTAATCTTTATTTAACTAGGCAAGTCAGTTAAGAACACATTCTTATTTTCAATGACGGCCTAGGAACGGTGGGTTAACTGCCTCGTTCAGGGGCAGAACGACAGATTTTTACCTTGTCAGCTCGGGGGATTCAATCTTGCAACCTTACAGTTAACTAGTCCAACGCTCTAACCACCCGATTACATTGCACTCCACGAGGAGCTGGCCTGTTACGCGAATGCAGTAGAAGCCAAGGTAAGTTGCTTACTAGCATTACACTTATCTTATAAAAAAGAATCAATCAATCATAATCACTAGTTAACTACACATGGTTTGTAACGCCAAGTGAATGATGGGTGCAGAGTCAGGCGCAGAGAGAGCAAAAGTATTCCAGGGAAAAAACGCTTTAATTCCACAGCATGAAAACAGGAACAGATACAAACGGGTGGTGCCAAAACACAGGCATAAAACAACCCACAGTCCACTGTTTAAAATAAAGCTGAATAGCGAAAATTCCACAATCAAAATAACACTCACGACGTACAACATGAATACACAAAATAAGCCCGCACAAACACTAGCGGGCGAAACTAACCTAAATAGAACCTCTCCCAAAACCCTAACAAGAAACAGGTGAAAACAATTAGACAGACATAAACGAAAAAGAAAAAAGGATCGGTGGCAGCTAGTAGACCGGCGACGACGACCGCCGAGTGCCACCCGAACGGGAAGGGGAGTCACCTTCGGTGATATTCGTGACATGGTTGATGAAATTACTAGTTTTCCTAGCGTGTCCTGCGTTGCATATAATCGATGCGGTGCATATCGTTGCTCCAATGTGTACCTAACCATAAACATCAATGCCTTTCTTAAAATCAATACACAGAAGTATATTTTTAAGCCTGCATTTTTAGCTAAAAGAAATCCAGGTTAGCAGGCAATATTAACCAGCTGAAATTGTGTGACTTCTCTTGCGTTCATTGCACGCAGAGTCAGGGTATATGCAACAGTTTGGGCCGCCTAATTTGCCAGAATTTTACGTAATTATGACATAACATTGAAGGTTGTGCAATGTAACAGGAATATTTAGACTTATGGATGCCACCCGTTAGATAAAATACGGAATGGTTCCGTAATTCAGTGAAAGAATAAATGTCTTGTTTTCGAGATGATAGTTTCGGATTCGACCATATTAATGACCTAGGGCTCGTATTTCTGTGTGTTGTTGTAACGAACGTCGTCGGGAGAAGGAGAGGAGGACCAAGGTGCAGCGTGGTAAGTGTTCATTATTTTAATAAAACAATTGAACACTGAACAAAACAACAAAAAATGACAAACGAACAGTCCTGCAAGGTGACGAAAAACACTAAACAGAAAATAACCACCCACAACTAACAGTGGGAAAACAGGGTACCTAAGTATGGTTCTCAATCAGAGACAATGAAAGACAGCTGCCTCTGATTGGGAACCATACCAGGCCAAACACATAGAAATACAAAACCTAGACCTACAAACATAGAATACCCACCCACATCACACCCTGACCAAACTAAAAATAGAAACATACAAAACATTCTACGGTCAGGGCGTGACAGTTATTATGTTATAACTAAGTCTATGATTTGATAGAGCAGTCTGACTGAGCAGTGGTAGGCAGCAGCAGGCTCGTAAGCATTCATTCAAACAGCACTTTCCTGCGTTTTGCCAGAAGCTCTTCGCTGTGCTTCAAGCCTATCAACTCCCGAGATTAGGCTGGTATAACCGATGTGAAATGGCTAGCTAGTTAGCGGGGTGCGTGCTAATAGCGTTTCAAACGTCACCCGCTCTGAGACTTGGAGTAGTTGTTCCCCTTGCTCTGCATGGGTAACGCTGCTTCGAGGGTGGCTGTTGTCGTTGTGTTCCTGGTTCGAGCCCAGGTAGGAGCGAGGAGAGGGATGGAAGCTATACTGTTACACTGGCAATACTTAAGTGCCTATAAGAACATCCAATAGTCAAAGGTTAATGAAATACAAATGGTATAGAGAGAAATAGTCCTATAATTCCTATAATAATTACAACCTAAAACTTCTTACCTGGGAATATTGAAGAAGTTAAAAGGAACCACCAGCTTTCATATGTTCTGAGCAAGGAACTTAAGCATTAGCTTTTTTACATGGCACATATTACACTTTTACTTTCTTCTCCAACACTTTGTTTTTGCATTATTTAAACCAAATTGAACATGTTTCATTTTTTCTTTGAGGCTAAATTGATTTTATTGAGGTATTATATTAAGTTAAAATAAGTGTTCATTCAGTATTGTTGTAATTGTCATTAACAAAAAAATAATCGATATCAGCAAAAAATAATATGTATCGTCAAAAATCATAATCGGTCGACCTCTAATAGTAAGCACACAGGATATAGACAAACACAAACACAGACACCAATACAGCATCTGGTGCAGATACACGCTCTAGACAGTGTTCTCCAATACAGTACAGGCCTGCAGGTAGGAACACTGAACTTCTGTTGTGTGTCTGACGCCAATGAAAGTGAGATGTTGTATTTGTTCTGGGTTATTTATTGGTCTTTATTAGGCACTGAGACAGATCACCTCACTCCTTCTGCTGCCTTCTGGCACCTTCTGTGTGTGTGTGTCTGTGTGTGTGTGTGTGTGTGTGTGTGTGTGTGTGTGTGTGTGTGTGTGTGTGTGTGTGTGTGTGTGTGTGTGTGTGTGTGTGTGTGTGTGTGTGTGTGTGTGTGTGTGTGTGTGATGGAAACCCCATTTAACTCGTGTTACACCAGGCCATGACTGCAGTTTCCTCACATGCTGACCAGACCGGACACGTCGCGTGCGCGAGCGTCGCAAAATAAATGTAGAAATCCATGTTATTCAATTATTGCACCCACACTGCTCGCGCGCAACAACGAGCGTCTACGACGCCAAGGGCTAAAATAGAACTCATTCCTATTTCTGACGCAGATCGCGCTGCAAGTCCTGCCTCTCCCATCTCCTCATTAGTGTAAAGAAGCAGGTACCCACGTGCCATCTCCTCATTGGTTATACCCACGTGGGTGATTGAAAGACGAAGTTTGTTGCCGGTTGTCGTGGAAATACAATGAAAGTTTAGATGCAATCGCCATATAAGCACAAAGATGAAAAAGCCTGGAAGGAGGAGAGATGACTAGAAACAATTCGGTTGGCTGTTTTATGTGTGGATTAATTGTCGGAGTAGAAATCCTTGTGCATTTCAGGTAAAATAACAAGTCAATGTTTATATCCCAGGACAAATTAGCTAGCAACAGCAAGCTAGCTAAATAGGACAAATTAACGTTAGCTAGCAAGAGCAAGCTAGCTAGCTAGCTAGCTAAATTGCCATACATGTTTAATGCTTTTCGACCTGTCCCCAAATTAATGTCATTGGTTCAGAGTTTGTTTTGATATTTGAACCTGCTTGTCGTGATCGCGTTTGGTGTGGGGGGGCAAAATACATTTATGCACGATGGCGCACGCGCGCAGCCGGGTTGGGTTCCGTGTCAGACCCTGAGGTCTCCATTATATAGGCTGTGTGGATTTGTCACCATTTGTCACCTTTTCCTGTGACCCAACAAAGGCCTGTTATATGACATTATACACACACACACACACACACACACATACACACAAACACACACACTGCTCCACACGTCCCCTGTGGTTCCTTTGCTTTTAACATTTAGAGAGACCTGATTAGCGTAAGCGACACGTCTAGACTAGTGACAGGAATTATAACTGGGTCTAAGAGTTAGCCCGTTAGCACTCTGGCTAATGCTATCATACTGTCACCAATGTAGCACCACTGACAGTTCCATTATAGCAGATGAATATGTACCTTCTCACTTTACACACAGTAGCAACTCCGAGAGAAAGGTGAATTTGAGATTATGTGGATGTTTTTAACACTGTGTTTCTGCGTGTGATTGGGATGTGGATGTTTTTAACACTGTGTTTCTGCGTGTGATTGGTGTGTGGATGTTTTTAACACTGTGTTTCTGAGTGTGATTGGGGTGTGGATGTTTTTAACACTGTGTTTCTGCGTGTGATTGGGGTGTGGATGTTTTTAACACTGTGTTTCTGAGTGTGATTGGGGTGTGGATGTTTTTAACACTGTGTTTCTGCGTGTGATTGGGGTGTGGATGTTTTTAACACTGTGTTTCTGCGTGTGATTGGGGTGTGGATGTTTTTAACACTGTGTTTCTGAGTGTGATTGGGGTGTGGATGTTTTTAACACTGTGTTTCTGCGTGTGACTGGGGTGTGGATGTTTTTAACACTGTGTTTCTGCGTGTGATTGGGGTGTGGATGTTTTTAACACTGTGTTTCTGCGTGTGATTGGGGTGTGGATGTTTTTAACACTGTGTTTCTGCGTGTGATTGGGGTGTGGATGTTTTTAACACTGTGTTTCTGCGTGTGATTGGGGTGTGGATGTTTTTAACACTGTGTTTCTGAGTGTGATTGGGGTGTGGATGTTTTTAACACTGTGTTTCTGAGTGTGATTGGGGTGTGGATGTTTTTAACACTGTGTTTCTGAGTGTGATTGGGATGTGGATGTTTTTAACACTGTGTTTCTGCGTGTGATTGGGGTGTGGATGTTTTTAACACTGTGTTTCTGCGTGTGACTGGGGTGTGGATGTTTTTAACACTGTGTTTCTGAGTGTGATTGGGATGTGGATGTTTTTAACACTGTGTTTCTGAGTGTGATTGGGGTGTGGATGTTTTTAACACTGTGTTTCTGCGTGTGATTGGGGTGTGGATGTTTTTAACACTGTGTTTCTGAGTGTGATTGGGGTGTGGATGTTTTTAACACTGTGTTTCTGCGTGTGATTGGGGTGTGGATGTTTTTAACACTGTGTTTCTGCGTGTGATTGGGGTGTGGATGTTTTTAACACTGTGTTTCTGCGTGTGATTGGGGTGTGGATGTTTTTAACACTGTGTTTCTGAGTGTGATTGGGGTGTGGATGTTTTTAACACTGTGTTTCTGAGTGTGATTGGGGTGTGGATGTTTTTAACACTGTGTTTCTCCGTGTGATTGGGGTGTGGATGTTTTTAACACTGTGTTTCTGAGTGTGATTGGGATTATGTGGATGTTTTTAACACTGTGTTTCTGAGTGTGATTGGGGTGTGGATGTTTTTAACACTGTGTTTCTGAGTGTGATTGGGAGCATTGGGGAGACCATTGTTGTTGTTTGTGTGTCAGGAGGCTTCCGCTGCACACGTGTGGGTTTTTTCTAGAGATCATCAGTGTGTGTGTGTGTGTGTGTGTGTGTGTGTGTGTGTGTGTGTGTGTGTGTGTGTGTGTGTGTGTGTGTGTGTGTGTGTGTGTGTGTGTGTGTGTGTGTGTTTTTGTGTCTGTGTGTGTATCTTAATGTAAAAGAGAGCCCTGTTCTTGTGTGTCTTTTGCCCTGCCTGCTTCCAACCCCTCCACCCCCACAGCACAGGCCACGCTCCGAGACGGTCACATGATGCTTCACCACAGGGGTTAGAGATCAAGTAGAATAAGACAACAAGCTCTAACCTCAGCTGACAGTGTACAGAGGCTCAGCCAATCAGCTTCTAGCTAGCCCTGCGGACCAGATATGGAGGTTGCTCCCATAATGACATGCTTTGTTTCAGATTGTTACTGAGGGTGCACTGGGCAGGAGGTGCACTGGGCAGGAGTTGCACTGGGCAGGAGGTGCACTGGGCAGGGGGTGCACTGGGCAGGAGGTGCACTGGGCAGGAGGTGCACTGGGCAGGAGTTGCACTGGGCAGGAGGTGCACTGGGCAGGAGGTGCACTGGGCAGGAGGTGCACTGGGCAGGAGGTGCACTGGGCAGGAGGTGCACTGGGCAGGAGAATATTTACTGGGCAGGAGGTGCACTGGGCAGGAGGTGCACTGGGCAGGAGGTGCACTGGGCAGGAGAATATTTACTGGGCAGGAGGTGCACTGGGCAGGAGGTGCACTGGGCAGGAGGTGCACTGGGCAGGAGGTGCACTGGGCAGGAGAATATTTACTGGGCAGTAGCTACATTTCTTTGAACATGTTTTATATGGAGGACAGATACAAAAAAAAAATGAAAATGAAAAAGTTTAAATGTTAGTGTTTGGTTGAACTCAATGAGTGGGTTATTTTATATAGGCCTATGTGAGGCTATATGTTATGTCATACATCTATGTAATACCAACCTGATCTCATAGTTTCACTTCGGAATTTGACATATTATGGAATGATGTCTATTTTTGACGCATTAATTCTACATGGTTACATGGCTAATTCTGCTTGGTTACAGGGTTAAACATAAACAACTTAAAGGGTTTTACGTTTAGGTATTAGTTCCGAGGAGTTAAGGTTAGGGCTATGGGTTGGTGAAGGCTTAACACAAAAGTTTCTATGATTCCCAATTTAGTTTGTATGATTCCCTCGTTAGTTTGTATGATTCCCTAGTTAGTTTGTATGATTCCCTAGTTAGTTAGTATGATTCCCTAGTTAGTTTGAATGATTCCCTAGTTAGTTTGTTTGATTCCCTAGTTAGTTTGTATGATTCACTAGTTAGTTTGTTTGATTCCCTAGTTAGTTAGTATGATTCCCTAGTTAGTTAGTATGATTCCCTAGTTAGTTTGTATGATTCCCTAGTTAGTTTGTATGATTCCCTAGTTAGTTTGTATGATCCCCTAGTTAGTTAGTTTGATTCCCTAGTTAGTTAGTATGATTCCCTAGTTAGTTTGTATGATTCCCTAGTTAGTTTGTATGATTCCCTAGTTAGTTTGTATGATTCCCTAGTTAGTTTGTTTGATTCCCTAGTTAGTTTGTATGATTCCCTAGTTAGTTTGTATGATTCCCTAGTTAGTTTGTATGATTCCCTAGTTAGTTAGTTTGATTCCCTAGTTAGTTAGTATGATTCCCTAGTTAGTTAGTATGATTCCCTAGTTAGTTTGTATGATTCCCTAGTTAGTTTGTATGATTCCCTAGTTAGTTTGTTTGATTCCCTAGTTAGTTTGTATGATTCCCTAGTTAGTTTGTATGATTCCCTAGTTAGTTTGCT
>NC_074697.1:19175218-19180218 GCF_029448725.1 Salvelinus fontinalis | reverse complement strand
AGACAGTGCCACCGACGCGGCATGAGGACTGTGAGCTCTCGTTCTCCATGGCCAACGTGAGTAAGACATTTAAACGTATTAACCCTCGCAAGGCTGCCGGCCCAAACGGAATCCCTAACAGCTTCCTCAGAGCATGTGCAGACCAGCTGGTTGGAGTGTTTACGAACATATTCAATTCTCTCCCTATCCCAGTCTGTTGTCCCGACTTGCTTCAAGATGTCCACCATTGTTACTGTACCCAAGAAAGTGAAGGTTACTGAACTAAATGACAATCGCCTCGTAGCACTCACTTCTGTCATCATGAAGTGCTTCGAGAGGCTAGTTAAGGATCATATCACCTCTACCTTACCCCACTACAATTTGCATACTGCCCCAACAGATCCATGGATAAAGCAATCGCCATTACGCTGTCGGGCTGTATTACCGCCTGGTACGACAACTGCACCGTCCACAACCGCAGGGCTCTGCAAAGGGTGTTGCGGTCAGCCCAATGCATCACCGGGAGCACACTGCCTGCCCTCCAGGACATCTACAGCACCCGGTGTCACAGGAAGGCCAAGAAGATCATTAAGGACCTCAGCCACCCGAGCCACGGCCCGTTGACTGAAAAACAGCTTCTATCTCCAGGCCATTAGACTGTTAAATAGTCATCACTAGCTGGACTCCACCCAGTACCCGGCCCTGATCTTTAGCCACTGTTACTAGCTGGCTACCACCCGGTACTCAACCCTTGACTTTAGCCACTGTTACTAGCTGGCTACCACCCGGTACTCAGCTCTACCTACATTGTCATTGAACACTTCAAATCAAATCAAATTTAATAATGTTTACATACTGTTTTACCCACTTTATATGTATATGCTTTATTCTAGTCAAGGCCTATCCTATTATATACAGTTGAAGTTCGGAAGTTTACATACACCTTAGCCAAATACATTTAAACTCAGTTTTTCACAATTCCTGACATTTAATCATAGTAAAAATTCCCTGTCTTAGGTCAGTTAGGATCACCACTTTATTTTAAGAATGTGAAATGTCAGAATAACAGCAGAGAGAATTAAATATTTCAGCTTTTATTTCTTTCATCACATTCCCAGTGGGTCAGAAGTTTACCTACACTCAATTAGTATTTGGTAGCATTGCCTTTAAATTGTTTAACTTGGGTCAAACATTTTGGGTAGCCTTCCACAAGCTTCCCACAATAAGTTGGGTGAATTCTGGCCCATTCCTTCTAACAAAGCTGGTGTAACTGAGTCAGGTTTGTAGGCCTCCTTGCTCGCACACGCTTTTTCAGTTATGCCCACACATTTTCTATAGGATGGAGGTCAGGGCTTTGTGATGGCCACTCCAATCCCTTGACTTTGTTGTCCTTAAGCCATTTTGGCACAACATTGGAAGTATGTGTCACGATCGTGTGGTGGATTGACGGACCAAAACGCAGCTTTAGGAAAATAAGCCATCTTCTTTTATTTTAAAAGATGACGAAAAATAAACACGAAACACTTAGTACAAACTATACAAAACAACAAACGACCGTGAAGCTAAATAACGTTGTGCACATACACACACAGGCTACAAACGTTCTACATAGACAATTACCCACAACCAATGAGAGCCCATGGCTACCCTAAATAAGGCTCCCAATCAGAGACAACCGAAATCAGCTGTCTCTAATTGGGAACTCATTCAGGTAACCATAGACTCTCCTAGACCACTAAACATACATAGACAACACTAGACACATGTACTCCACACAAACCCATATACTATACAACAACCCCTTTACCATAAAAAACACCCAAAACCAACAAAACACAACCATTCCCCATGTCACACCCTGACCTAACTAAAATAATAAAGAAAACAAAGAATACTAAGGCCAGGGCGTGACAGTATGCTTGGGGTCATTGTCCATTTGGAAGACACATTTGTGACCAAGCTTTAACTTCCTGACTGATGTCTTGAGATGTTGCTTCAATATATCCACATCATTTCCCATCCTCATGATGCCATCTATTTTGTGAAGTGCACCAGTCCCTCCTGCAGCAAAGCACCCCCACAACATGATGCTGCCACCCCCGTGCTTCACGGTTGGGATGGTGTTCTTCGGCTTGCAAGCCTCCCCCTTTTTCCTCCAAACATAACGATGGCCATCATGGGCAAACAGTTATATTTTTGTTTCATCAGACCAGAGGACATTTCTCCAAAAAGTACGATCTTTGTCACCATGTGCAGTTGCAAACCGTAGTCGGGCTTTTTTATGGCTGTTTTGGATCAGTGGCTTCTTCCTTGCTGAGCTGCCTTTCAGGTTATGTCGATATAGGACTCATTTTACTGTGCGGTATGACGGCTGCGTGGTCCCATGGTGTTTATACTTGCATATTATTGTTTGTACAGATGAACGTGGTACCTTCAGGCGTTTGGAAATTGCTCCCAAGGATGAACCAGACTTGTGGAGGTCTACAATTTTTTTTTCTGTGGTCTTGGCTGATTTCTTTTGATTTTCCCATGATGTCAAGCAAAGATGCACTGAGTTTCAGGGTTGGCCTTGAAATACATCCACAGGTCCACCTCCAATTGACTCAAATTATGTAAATTAGATTATCAGAAGCTTCTAAAGACATTACATAATTTTCTGGAATTTTAGAAGCTGTTTAAAGGCACAGTCAACTTAGTGTATGTACACTTCTGACCCACTGGAATTGTGATACAGTGAATTATAAGTGAAAAAATTCTGTCTGTAAACAATTGTTGGAAAAATTACTTGCGTTATGGACAAAGTAGATGTCCTAACCGACTTGCCAAAACTATAGTTTGTTAACAAGAAATGTGTGGAGTGGTTGAAAAACGAGTTTTAATGTCTCCAGTCCAAGTGTATGTAAACTTCCGACTTCAAATGTATATACTACTATCAAATTGATATACTACTGCCCATAATGTCTATACACACCATCATATATATATATGTATATAAAATGTGACAGTATATTCCGGACTCTGACATTGCTCATTCTAATATCACTCTATTTTTACATGATTTTGTGTGTATTGTTTTGTATTGTCAGATATTACTACACTGTTGGAGTTAGCAAACTAAGCATTTTGCCTAAGCCGCGATAACATCTGCTAAATATGTGTACACGACCAAAACCATTTGATTTGATTTAAAAATAATTTGTATCCCATCAGCCCTTCCTTATCCCAGAATAAGTTATCTTTAGTGAAGGCAGGCATTTTGTTTGGTTTCAACCCCTCATAAAGCTGCCTCGGTGATTCTTATTCTCTCCTCTCCTGCACTCACACATCTCTTCCCTCTTTCTTCACAGGAGGTTTCGTTTTTTAATCACTTCACTTCTTACCTGTACGTGATGTAGGACAATATAGTAATTATACACTTAGAAGAAGCGTAGTGCAGCACTAGAAAATGGAACAATGAAATAATAAAGTAGCCTAAATGGTCCTTTGCTGCTTGCTGCTGCCAATAGCATTTTTTATTTATTTTTTATTTTTTAGCGATCGTTAATTGAGCTTAGTAATTGGAGCGGCAGGTAGCCTTGTGGTTAGAGCTTTGGGACAGTAACTGAAAGGTCACTGGTTTGAGTACTGAAGCCGTCAAGGTGAAACATCTGTTGCTGTGCCTTTGAGCAAGGCACTTCATCTTAATTGCCACAGGGATGACCTCATTTCCTGTGGGTGTCTCAGGGGGCGTTGGCGTATGCAATAAACACACTTGTGTGCAACAGGACAAATGTAAGCATCCCCCAGAAACGATTATGATTGAACAAAGCAACGCATCCGCTCATGCTTTAGTGTATGTTGTCAGTTATTCATTTGTAAATCTTCAGCTAAGATTACATTTCAGAGCAGCAAACAGAGAGAACATGAAGTATGTTCTTAAAATGGCTGCCGTCTCTTTAGAATTCTTGTCTGAAGAGCTAGTGACCTTCAGAAGTACTCTGAGTAAATCGTTCAGACTGGAGAGTTTATCAGATGAAGCAGTGGCTCTTTGAATGGACACTTAAATGGTTGGATTGGATTGAGTGTTTGCTTGTTCGGTTGTTTTATTTGTGTAATGGTTGTGCGCTTGTTGGCAGGTTCCTTGGTAGGACCCTATATAGTGGCTATGAAGTGATGTAGTCGAATATGTTTCTCAGACAGAGACTAGACTACACAGTAACAATGATGCATGTCTCTTCTGCTGGTGTATCCCTCTTCTAAATCTGTCCTGCTCTCTCTCTCCCTCCACCCCTTGCTCCTGTATCCCTCTTCTAAATCTGTCCTACGCTTTCTCTCTCTCCCTCCACCCCTCGCTCCTGTATCCCTCTTCTAAATCTGTCCTGCTCTCTCTCTCCCTCCACCCCTCGCTCCTGTATCCCTCTTCTAAATCTGTCCTGCTCTCTCTCTCCCTCCACCCCTCGCTCCTGTATCCCTCTTCTAAATCTGTCCTGCTCTCTCTCTCCCTCCACCCCTCGCTCCTGTATCCCTCTTCTAAATCTGTCCTGCTCTCTCTCTCCCTCCACCCCTCGCTCCTGTATCCCTCTTCTAAATCTGTCCTGCTCTCTCTCTCCCTCCACCCCTCGCTCCTGTATCCCTCTTCTAAATCTGTCCTACGCTTTCTCTCTCTCCCTCCACCCCTCGCTCCTGTATCCCTCTTCTAAATCTGTCCTGCGCTTTCTCTCCCTCCACCCCTCGCTCCTGTATCCCTCTTCTAAATCTGTCCTGCGCTTTCTCTCTCTCCCTCCACCCCTCGCTCCTGTATCCCTCTTCTAAACTCTGTCCTGCGCTTTCTCTCCCTCCACCCCTCGCTCCTGTATCCCTCTTCTAAACTCTGTCCTGCGCTTTCTCTCCCTCCACCCCTCGCTCCTGTATCCCTCTTCTAAACTCTGTCCTGCGCTTTCTCTCCCTCCACCCCTCGCTCCTGTATCCCTCTTCTAAACTCTGTCCTGCGCTTTCTCTCTCTCCCTCCACCCCTCGCTCCTGTATCCCTCTTCTAAACTCTG